>NW_019518617.1:0-454 GCF_002814215.2 Seriola lalandi dorsalis
AAGGCTCCTCCATCAAAAACTCCCTAATACCCGCACAACATTTAGACGGAGCGGCGGGGGAGCACAACTCATACCCCTCCCCACTGTCCGTCTCGCGGGCGGGGTGATGATCTGTAAAGAGAATCATTAAGAGGCAATTTGTGAGCGCGAAGCGCGAAGCGCGAAGCACACGCACATGTCGCCCGGAGAAGGCTATCCATCACCAGCAGCCTCATTCCTCACTGTGGAAAAGACGCAGAGGCTTGTTGCCTGTCTGCCCGACCTCTGACCTCTGATGTGTGTATCCCCGAGCAAGAACACACAGGCATGCACTCTCAGAAGAAGCATAGGTGGTCTTGTGATATAGGTAGCATCATTTTGTCGTCCTTTTGCTTATCTCTCCATGGTGATTTTACATCTCTGTAGTCGCTTTGTGTCTCTTTGTGGTCATTTTATATCTTCTTTTGGTCATTTT
>NW_019518618.1:0-533 GCF_002814215.2 Seriola lalandi dorsalis
CTGAAAATAAATAACCGTATAACCCATTCTAAACACACACACACACACACACACACACACACACACACACACAGAGTCAAGTAGGTGTGCACCACTCTCCACATCGTTATCTACCAATGCTCATCTACATATGCAGTGTTCCTATGGTACTCCAATTAGTGAATCCATTATAATCTGGTCCGTTGCCATGCCCTTTATAATTTTCTTCAAGTGGTTTTAGAATGAACAAAATGGTGCTTTTATGTTTATTTATTTCAAAATATAAAGAGATTAATATACTAGTAAAATCAAACTTTCACTTTTTTCATTTTTTATTTAAAAAAATGTGGATTTATTTTTATTTAGAATAGAGAAACATCAAAACATTACAAAAATGCAAAAATATCAGATTGTCAAATAATCAGATTGTAAATAATGATAAACATTTTGTGCTTACAAACTAGAAGGGCACTCGGAGAGCACAGAACTATGCTGAAAAATTCAAATTTCTTAGTAAATGATCCAGATCTGCTCCAAAATGTAATGGGTTCTTC
>NW_019518619.1:0-523 GCF_002814215.2 Seriola lalandi dorsalis
ACACACACACACACACACACACACACACACACACACACACACACACACACACACACACACACAGAGTCAAGTAGGTGTGCACCACTCTCCACATCGTTATCTACCAATGCTCATCTACATATGCAGTGTTCCTATGGTACTCCAATTAGTGAATCCATTATAATCTGGTCCGTTGCCATGCCCTTTATAATTTTCTTCAAGTGGTTTTAGAATGAACAAAATGGTGCTTTTATGTTTATTTATTTCAAAATATAAAGAGATTAATATACTAGTAAAATCAAACTTTCACTTTTTTCATTTTTTATTTAAAAAAATGTGGATTTATTTTTATTTAGAATAGAGAAACATCAAAACATTACAAAAATGCAAAAATATCAGATTGTCAAATAATCAGATTGTAAATAATGATAAACATTTTGTGCTTACAAACTAGAAGGGCACTCGGAGAGCACAGAACTATGCTGAAAAATTCAAATTTCTTAGTAAATGATCCAGATCTGCTCCAAAATGTAATGGGTTCTTC
>NW_019518620.1:0-522 GCF_002814215.2 Seriola lalandi dorsalis
TTTGAATTTGAGACAGAGGCTGAGAGAGACACACACAGATGCACAGAGAGAGAGAGACAGAGTGAGAGAGAGAGAGAGACACAGTTAGAGACAGACAGAAAGAGAGACACAGAGAGAGCGAGACAGAGAGAGAGAGATAGACACGGGGAGAGAGAGAGAGAGACAGAGAGAGGGACTGACTCAGTCAGACTGAGACAGAGAGAGAGAGCGAGAGAGAGAGAGAGACAGTCAGACAGTGGAGTGTAATGATTCCAGATGAGCTGAGTGGTCTCTGCCTGACAACTGAAATGAACAGGAATCAATAGTGAGAGCGTCTGTCTGCAGCAGATAAGACACACACACACAATGTTGACTATTAAAGACGACAGCTTGAGATATTACACTATTAGTTATGCTATTTTTAATCAGCTATCATATTTAATTAATTCTTCAGGTCAGATGCTATCTGAGTGTCGAACTGTGGATATGTATTGTGGTGGGACTGTGTGTGTGTGTGTGTGTGTGTGTGTGTGTGTGTGTGTG
>NW_019518621.1:0-532 GCF_002814215.2 Seriola lalandi dorsalis
GAGTACGCCACCTTCCCGAGGTCGTAGCAGTCGTCCACCGTCAGAGCGGTCTGGTGTGAGGTGGCTGAGGACGAGCCTGAGCAGGCAAGAGAGGGGGAGAACGGCAACTTTTTATAAATTCTTATTTAGAAGAACAAGGTGAATTTAGTTCCTGGCTCCAGACAGTATTGGTGGTTGGTTGGTTGGTGCTGGTCGTGCTGACCTGGCAGCTCTCCGGTGGAGATGGTGTTGGTGTCCAGCTGGTAGGTGTCCTGCAACCGCATCAGAGCTTTAGCAGCTCCGGTCTGGTCATCATCATTGGGGAAGTGCTGCCTCTGGATGGTGAGGTTAGAGATGAACACTGAATACACACACGCACACACGCGCACACACGCACATGCGCACACACACACACACACACAATATAATAACTAAATCACTTTTCTGACAGTTCAATAGGCAACATTTGTAAATATTGTAGTGTGTGTGTGTGTGTGTGTGTGTGTGTGTGTACCATCAGACATGTCGGTGAGCACCAGACTCTCTAGCTCCC
>NW_019518622.1:0-625 GCF_002814215.2 Seriola lalandi dorsalis
CCTCCAAGACCAAGGAGATGGTCATCGACTTTTGGAGGTCTAGACTAACCCTTCCGCCAGTCAACATACGAGGGAAGGACATTGAGGTGGTGCACACTTATAAATACCTAGGTGTGCAACTGGACTGGTCCCTGAATACGGATGCATCTACCGGAAGGGGCAGAGTCGGCTCTTTTGCCTCAGGAAGCTCAGGTACTATGACATCTGCAGTGAAATGCTGCACATCAGTCAGTGGTGGCCAGTGTACTCTTTTATGCTGCATTATGCCTGAGCGGCAGCATGTCAGGCATGAACACAAAGAGACTGGACAAGCTGGTCAAAAAGGCTGGGTATGTGCTTGGCAGGAATCTGGACTCACTCAGGACTGTTGTGTAAGATGGAGGCCATTTTAAACAATACCAACCATCCTCTCCACAACATTCTGGCAGGACGCAGAAGCATCTACAGAAGCAAACTTCTCGGGCGTCGTGTAGCGTAGTGGTTTAAGCAGGCGCCCCATGTGTAGAGGCTACAGTCCTCGCTGCAGTCGGCCCCGGTTCGAATCCCGCATCCGACGGCCTTTCGCTGCATGTCATTCCCCCTCTCTCTGCCTCCCTGTTTCCTGTCACTCTCCACTGTGCTGTCC
>NW_019518623.1:0-532 GCF_002814215.2 Seriola lalandi dorsalis
TTTCTTTTCCATCAAGTATGCTACACCAGCTTTCTATTATATCTTTCTGTAATACTATATTATACAATACACCTCACCCTCAGTTTGTAACAGGGTATCACAGAATTGGGCGCTGTTTTGTTGTCTCTGCAGCTCACCAAGAAGCTGCATCTCAAAACCTGGCCACCAGTACCTCCGCATGTCCACATGGGCACATGGAGCGAGGGCAGACCTGGATGAAAGAATATGGTAAAAGTTTTTTAAAGACACATACAGAAGGATACACAGTCACACTCAAAATCTACCTGTCTGTAACTTTTCTTCCTTATTTGGTTTTACTAGTTAATATTGATTTGGTTTTACTATTTACTTTTTATCAACCATCTGATTCTACTTTATTGTGCAAATTGTAAATGACTTTTACTTGTTATGTCAGTTATAGTAATAAATAAATTACCTTACTGCAGCACTCTCATCACATTATCTAATGAGGCTGTTTCCACTTTAACGTCAGTATGAAAAATTAAGTTTGTCTTTACAGAAAAACACTTAA
>NW_019518624.1:0-531 GCF_002814215.2 Seriola lalandi dorsalis
CACACACACACACACACACACACACACACACACACACACAGAGCGTCTCTGTCTTGTAAACAGCTTAAACAAAGCTTCTCTAACTGAAGATAAACACATTCTCCTGATTCACTTTGTACCAGAATGGGCAAATGGATCTTTTACGAGGAAAGTGTGTGTGTGTGTGTGTGTGTGTGTATGTTCCAGTCAAAGGTGAAAGGTTTCTTTTAGTGCATTTCTTGTAATGCTCTCCCCACCTGAAAGCATTTCCAAACAAGCTCCTGCATTAAGTTCGGAGCTTCTGATTGTCTCTGTATGGCAACCAGCAAGGGACAAAAACCTCAAGAAATAACTGAGCATTGCTAGTTGTTTTTTGTTTTTTTGTTTTCTTGTTTTCTTCAAGTTTTGCAAGTTTCATCTCATCATGCAACTATGTTATTGTTCATTGTGTGTGTACGAAGTTATATTGTGTGTGTATGTGTGTGTGTGTGTGTGTGTGTGTGTGCTACTCTGGTGGAATGTGTGTTGACCTAGCGACCTAGCCAGACTCCA
>NW_019518625.1:0-531 GCF_002814215.2 Seriola lalandi dorsalis
GAGCCACACATCTCATATTTAAAAAAAATCAAATAAATGTAGGAGTGTTTCCTAACTCTGACCTGGGTTCACTGTGTGACCACGGGACTCATTGAGTGGGTTTCAGTGTCTGTTGGAGCAGCTCTGCTGAGACAGAGGCCAGTTATTTCCACACGGTCTGCCTCGAGTTTATGAAGGGTGGATGAGAAGGCCACTAAAGTGGATAAACTATGACTGGAATGTGGTGTGGTATGTCTGCTTTTTCACATTCTACTGAGAAACACACCATAGGCCCACAGGGCTCTTTCACAGGGACAGTCTCAGTAAGACCACACCTACCTACCACACTACAACCACTACATCTACCTGATGCTACACTACAACCACTACAACTACCTGATGCTACACTACAACCACTACAACTACCTGACACTACAACCACCTGATATACTTCTTTACAGACAATAAGTTATCATCCAGCTTCATCAGAAAGCATCAGATTAGTATTACAGTCATAACCAGCATTTCCTGTTCAGCTTGTTTAAACACCAC
>NW_019518626.1:0-530 GCF_002814215.2 Seriola lalandi dorsalis
ACACACACATGTACACACACAAGATGGGTTCACATAGCTGTTTAAGTACATACAAGCAGACATAGATGGTTAGAAACACACATACACGCACCGACAGAGAAAATACACTCCAACAAATCTACACCATTAAACCATTACCAGTACATTTTCACCCGCATGCACTTTCCCCTCCAGACTGTCGCGCAATCCCGACGCTCAGAGCGGCTGCCAAGAGCAACAGGCCCGTCTGCCACCCCACTTATCCACTACACGCCACCTTAACCGTTCCCTCACCCCTCTGCCACTATCCTGTTCTAAGGGTCTTCTCCCCCTTCAGCCTCCCATCCCCCCGATCACACATCCCGCCTTCTGCATAAGAATTTAATCCCACACCTCTGAGGACTATGGGCAGCCATATTCCCATTTCCCGTTCTTTTTGGGGGAGTGGAAACCAGAGCGGCTCGCCTCGCCGAACACACGTAGATCCTGAGTGTTTGGCTTGGCCATTTTGCTGAAATCTACATATTAAAAAAAAAAAAAAAAAAAAAAAA
>NW_019518627.1:0-530 GCF_002814215.2 Seriola lalandi dorsalis
GTAATGTGTTAATAAAGGCTCTGCCTGTCAGCTATCTGAAGGCGCCAAAGGAAGTGTTTTACTTTACTTTACTTTAAGTGCAGTGTGCTGGGAATACGTGTGCACATTCGCTGCAGTGGGGTTTTGACTGCAGCTGTTTTACAGTTAACTTCACATGGTGTTATTGCTGCTGTTAGTGGGGTGAAGGGTCAGAGCTGCTCCCACCATCAGACACTGATCAGGGGAACAGACTCTTCACCCCAGCTCTCTCTGAGGGACAGATGAAGGATACAGCAGCTCACAGGACTGGAGAGGGTTTCCTCCGCCGGAAGTCCTTTCAGTCCTTGAAATGCTAACTCGCTAGCAAGCTGATTAGCTCAGCTACATTAGCAATCACTGTTTCTGACAGTTGGTTCAACACTAAGTCAACAGCAAAGACTATGATCACACAGTCTGGTGTGGATGCTTATAACCACGTACCGGTAGCTGAGATATAAGTTTAACTTTCGAGAACGAGCCCGTTAACCGGCAGGTTGATCCTGCATAATGGG
>NW_019518628.1:0-530 GCF_002814215.2 Seriola lalandi dorsalis
TGTACTATTACGTTTTCTTGCATTACTATACTATGAAACTTTTAAAAACTTTTTATGCCTTACTATACTATGAAACTTTTAAAAACTTTTTATGCCTTACTATACTATGTCATTTTTGTGAGTTTTTATGCCTTACTATACTATGACATTTTTGTTTGACTTTTATGCCTTACTATACTATGACTTTTTTTTTGCCTTATTATAATGACATTTTCTGCCGAACTATACTATGACATTTTTATGAATTTTTCTGCCTTACTATACTCTAACATTTTTATGAATTTTTCTGCCTTACTATACTATGACTTTTTAATGAATATTTCTGCCTGACTATACTATGACTTTTTTTTTGCCTTACTATACTATGACTTTTTTTATGACATTTTATGTCTTATTGTACTATTACGTTTTCTTGCATTACTATACTATGAAATTTTTAAAAACTTTTTATGCCTTACTATACTATGACATTTTTATGAGTTTTTATGCCTTACTATACTATGACATTTTTGTTCGACTTTTATGCCTTA
>NW_019518628.1:550-1431 GCF_002814215.2 Seriola lalandi dorsalis
CTATGACATTTTTATGAGTTTTTATGCCTTACTATACTATGACATTTTTGTTTGACTTTCATGCCTTACTATATTATGACTTTTTATGCCTTACTATACTATGACTTATTATGCCTTAATATACTCTGACATTTTCATGAATTTTTTTGCCTTACTATACTAAGACATTTTTATGAATTTTTCTGCCTTACTATACTATGACTTTTTTATGACTTTTTATGCCTTACTATAGTATGACTTTTTTTTTGACTTACTATAATATGACATTTTTTTTGCCTTACTATAATATGACATTTTCTGCCTTACTATACTATGACTTTTTTATGAATTTTTCTGCCTTACTATACTATGACTTTTTTATGACATTTTATGTCTTACTGTACTATTACGTTTTCTTGCATTACTATACTATGAAATTTTTAAAAACTGTTTATGCCTTACTATACTATGACTTTTTTGTTCGACTTTTATGCCTTACTATACTATGACTTTTTATGCCTTACTATACTATGACATTTTCATGAATTTTTTTGCCTTACTATACTAAGACATTTTTATGAATTTTTCTGCCTTACTATACTATGACTTTTTTTATGACTTTTTATGCCTTACTATACTATGACTTTTATTTGCCTTACTATAATATGACATTTTCTGCCTAACTATACAATGACATTTTAATGAATTTTTCTGCCTTACTATACTATGACTTTTTTATGAATTTTTCTGCCTGACTATACTATGACTTTTTTATGAATTTTTCTGCCTTACTATACTATGACTTTTTTTACGACATTTTATGTCTTACTGTACTATTACGTTTTCTTGCATTACTATACTATGAAACTTTTAAAAACTTTTTATGCCTTACTATACTATGA
>NW_019518629.1:0-530 GCF_002814215.2 Seriola lalandi dorsalis
TTGAGTTCAGGTCTGGGCTCTGCCTGCACCACTCCAGAAGGTGGATTTTCTTTCTGTAGTAGATTTACTTTGATGTTTAGGGTCATTGTCCTGCTGGTTCTGACAGCAGTCAGTTTGGTGTAGACTGTTTGTGCAGCATCTGTCTGTTGAGCAGCAGCTGAGCAGGAGCTGTGGTGCAGAAACAGCAGGCCAGGCATGTAGAGTATTGCGAGTGACAAGAACCTCCATACATCCATAATCCATAATAGGCTAATTGTTATTTGTGAAATAAATACAGAACACAGAATAGAAAGAATACAACTAGTACTGGTTTCACCTGACCATTGTTGTGGTCGTCCACATGAGACCACAACAATGGTCAGGTGAAACCAGTACTTTCACAGGTACTTTGGTGGACCCACCCACAAGAGGTTAAATACCTGGGTCCTACTCCACTTTCGTGGTCAGACTAGTGCGTACTAGAGAGACCAATACATAAGAACTGATGAAGCCGCTTGGATAAGAGGCGAAACGTCTTCCACAGACAAATA
>NW_019518630.1:0-518 GCF_002814215.2 Seriola lalandi dorsalis
CATCTTTGCTCCCAGATAACAGGAGCTCTGTCCTAACCTTGGTACATTTAAACTCCTCCACTAGACTAGTTACCGGGAGCTGAAGTATAAGTAAAGTAAGTAAAGTTGAGTTGTGAAAATGAGTTGGGGAAGAAGACGTTTGGGGTCATGGTGAAAGGTCACAGCCTTTGGCTGATGTTCTACTTTATCTCTTGACATGTGCGTGAAGTAGGAACCCCCCAAACACACACACACACACACACACACACAGCTGTCAGGTCCATGTGTTAATGTAGTCATTTAATTCAGTTCAGTCATGTCTGTTTCCAAATCAATACAGTTTGTAGCTGTCATGACCTCAGATATATATATATATATTATGTTTGGGTTATTGATCGGGCTATGATTATATGATTACACTGTTGCCCTGTCCCCCTGCCTAATCCACCTGCACACACACCTCATAAAGTCAACTGACAGAAATCATGTGCGTTGTCTGTTCAGACTGTAGATTTTCTTCAACTGCCAACATGTATCAC
>NW_019518631.1:0-530 GCF_002814215.2 Seriola lalandi dorsalis
AGATAAGAGGGTATTGATACAGACAGATAGAACATGCTAAGTCCCAGCTCATAAAACAGTGACACTTTTGACTATGCATCTCCACTTTACAACTGTTTCTTTCATGTTTCTGCCAGTTGAATCTGAAGTCTGCCTCTGTGTACCTCAGCTCTGAAAAAACAAGACGTTTTGTTGGCACTGCCTTTTTCTCTCTCAACAGTTGAACCTTTTATTTTTGGAAGGCTGGTGTCTTGCAGTTTACATGTTTATCTTTTCAGACATTTTGGCCAATGAAAAATATTCCTGACATTCAAGGTGTAGAACAGCATAAGGGTTGTGCCTCTAACTGATGATGATGATGATGATGATGATGATGATGATGATGATCTTCAGACAAAATGATGTGTCTTCGGGACAAAGAAGCCTTTCAGTATTTCTCTAACACCGGCCAGGGAGCATGCAAGTGAATCCAACAAAATGCATCTAGTGTGAACCTCTGTGATAGAACCAGTCTTATTTAACATGGTCACACCCTGTCCATCAGTTTCCTG
>NW_019518632.1:0-518 GCF_002814215.2 Seriola lalandi dorsalis
AGATAAGAGGGTATTGATACAGACAGATAGAACATGCTAAGTCCCAGCTCATAAAACAGTGACACTTTTGACTATGCATCTCCACTTTACAACTGTTTCTTTCATGTTTCTGCCAGTTGAATCTGAAGTCTGCCTCTGTGTACCTCAGCTCTGAAAAAACAAGACGTTTTGTTGGCACTGCCTTTTTCTCTCTCAACAGTTGAACCTTTTATTTTTGGAAGGCTGGTGTCTTGCAGTTTACATGTTTATCTTTTCAGACATTTTGGCCAATGAAAAATATTCCTGACATTCAAGGTGTAGAACAGCATAAGGGTTGTGCCTCTAACTGATGATGATGATGATGATGATGATGATCTTCAGACAAAATGATGTGTCTTCGGGACAAAGAAGCCTTTCAGTATTTCTCTAACACCGGCCAGGGAGCATGCAAGTGAATCCAACAAAATGCATCTAGTGTGAACCTCTGTGATAGAACCAGTCTTATTTAACATGGTCACACCCTGTCCATCAGTTTCCTG
>NW_019518633.1:0-552 GCF_002814215.2 Seriola lalandi dorsalis
CACACACACACACACACACTAACCTGCAGCTCCTCTGTCTCCCTCAGCGGTGGTCTGGGATTTCCACATCCTCCTGGTGAGGGAGGGTTTGACCTCTGACCTCCCTGAGCTGCACTCCACCCCCTGGAGCTCCGTCCGGCCCCTGGACCCCACAGACCGCCGGGCGCAGGACTTCCTCCCAACACGACGCCACCAGACAGGAAGCAGCAGCAGCGTGGAGCTGGACCTGGACACGCTGCTGTCCCAGAGACACAGTGGTGAGTCTCTGATGGTTCACCTGGTCTCTGACGGTTCACCTGGTCTCTGGTGGTTCACCTGGTCTCTGACGGTTCACCTGGTCTCTGGTGGTTCACCTGGTCTCTGGTGGTTCACCTGGTCTCTGACGGTTCACCTGGTCTCTGACGGTTCACCTGGTCTCTGGTGGTTCACCTGGTCTCTGACGGTTCACCTGGTCTATGACGGTTCACCTGGTCTCTGGTGGTTCACCTGGTCTCTGATGGTTCACCTGGTCTCTGACGGTTCACCTGGTCTATAATCTGGTCTCTGACGGTT
>NW_019518634.1:0-529 GCF_002814215.2 Seriola lalandi dorsalis
CATATCTGGGAAATACACTTATTTAGGACTAGTGTAGTTAGACTAATGACGCTTAGCTTAGCTTAGCATCAAGACTGGAGGCAGCAGGAAATGGCTTTCCAAAGTTCAAAATCACCTACTGGCACCTGTAAAGCTTACTGATTAATAAGGTTCAGGTCATTTATTTGATTGGTACAAACAGAAAGGTAAAATGTCTTTAGGAGGAATTACTTTCTGTTACTATTTTTCGGTGAACATCAGCCGACTGCAAGGACTTCCTGGAGTCTTACCAGGTTTGGTATCATCAACCCATGCATAGAAGCGTTGGACAGATGGATAAACTGTTGCTCATCAAGAAATAGTGCGTTACTACCTCATTTTTTGTCATTTTTACGTTTCTGTATGTGTTCAGATCTTCATTTCATTTCACTCTCAGAAAGAAGGTGTATTTCCCAAACTACCATTTGGCACAAGGTCACACTGTTTGCCTCAGATAGTCAGATTGGTCAGAGCAGTACTGGTAGCATGTGTGGCTAAAGGAATCAATTTT
>NW_019518635.1:0-528 GCF_002814215.2 Seriola lalandi dorsalis
TAACATTAGCATGTAGCTGAAGCTCTGCTGTGCAGCCTCTGCTAGCCTCGCTGTAGACGCTTAGGTGGGGTTCTTCACACAACAGTGGAAGCCCTTGTGTCAGGACTGTGTGTGAATCATGTTAATATGCATATATAATATACATGCTGAGCTTAGTCAGCTCTGGCCTGTACTTACAGGAATTGAACATATTTTAGCACTTGACTTCTGCATTCAAGCAGAAAAAATAGAACTATATTTATTGTATGAAATTCAACTTACATCATGTTTTTTTTATAGAGGGCACAGGTTTTGCTCTGAGTGTACCCTCCCTTGTTATTGTTCTCACCTCTAACCAACTGAAACCCCCCCCCCCTTGTCTTTGTGGTCTGTTGATGGAGACTGTTTTCTTGTTGCCGTCTGAGCGCGAGCATCATTATGGTCTTCTTAGCAGCTTCCCGCCTCAGGCATGGCGGACTTTGACCTTTTGACAAGTGCTGAACGCTGTTGTTCCTCCTACACCTCCTCTGCATGCGTCTACCCTCCCCT
>NW_019518636.1:0-528 GCF_002814215.2 Seriola lalandi dorsalis
GCAAAGTCTCTTCACACAGGTCTTAATCAGAGCAGATGAGGTGGCAATTTCAGGGAATCAATTTGTCTTCTCTCCGCTCTCTTAGCTCTCTATCTGTTGCTGACATTTCCTCCCTGTACCATAGCCGAACCCAACCGCCCATTACTACACCACACAGGCCCTTATTAAATGTATATATAGTCACGCTTCAGACCAGGAGACACTTTCTCACACAAAAGCTGAAAAGAGAGAACACGGGGTCGTACAACAAACTTTGAAAGAATACAGGCTTGACCAAGATCCAAAATGGCCTCAGCCTGTGTGGGCGGATGAATACAGTGAAATCCAACATGCCTGTGTCTTGTTTCACGGTGTCCTTCCCCCTTTTCCCCCAACAAAATGTGTGTCTCTCTGTCACGCTTCTCTCCAGCCCTCATTAGAAACATCTCACTTAGGGTAACAGTGTTATTTCAGCGTTTGTAGCTCGTTATGGGAGTGTTTTTCCTGCGGCGTGGCCCTCGCCATGAGACTGTGTGTGTGTGTGTGTGT
>NW_019518637.1:0-519 GCF_002814215.2 Seriola lalandi dorsalis
CCCCCCGTAGCTGAATATAAATGATTGTGTTTATGTGCTGTGTCGCTCTTTGGGCTTAGTGGACATCTGAGGACCTGCAGCCAGACCTTCAACCTATTAGTCCACCTGAGTTTATGAGGACTGAGGAGCCACACTTCCCTCTCTCTCTCTCTCTCTCTCTCTCTCTCTCTCTCTCTGTGTGAAGAGCTATTTGTCAGAGGTCAGATATTAGGCCTCCCTCTCTCCTGCATTTGGCCACAAGTTCTCATTGACATCACATTTTATATCTTCTCTGGCGATGCAGCGCGGAAAGTATCTTCTGGAATGTCGAATCGAGCCCTGGCAGTCTTCAGGAGAAGCGTCTCCACACCCTGCACTCATGCCATCCAGTAAGGACATCTGGTCATGTGGATGGTGGTCATAAACCCTCCACCTTGGGGTTCAGGAAGGGGGAGCATGGAGGCAGGAATAAGCGAAGTGGTCTAACGCCACATTATTCCACACGAAAACGAATATTTTCTTGCCCCTTGACTTCTCTCC
>NW_019518639.1:0-527 GCF_002814215.2 Seriola lalandi dorsalis
AAAATATTCAAAATAAAAGCTTACACTTGAACTGATATTAGCATTTTTGGCTAAAACACGTTTTTGCGCATGACTCGTCCACAGCAGCTCATCACTCAGCTTTTGTGCTGGTGTTCCTGCTGCTTCTCATGCAGCTCGTGTCAGTCTGAGAAAAAATGACATGACAAAAACTCAAAAGAGGATTGATTCATTTAGATGAACCAACTGAAAATGAACTCGTCAACGAATTGGACTGCCCCAACACTTTTAGGTGCTGCAGATCTGCTGCAGTTAATTAACAGTAAAATACCTCACATATTGTACTTGGCATCATTAATAATGAATGACTGTTTAGGACACTTAAAGTGCATATGTTCTGGTCGTACACTGCCAGCCAGACAGCTGCTATGATACTGTAACATCCCAGCTGGAAGATGATGTGCTTTGTTTTTCTATCGTATGTTTACATAGCCTCCCAATATTGTAAGCTAAAAACAACTGAAGTCCTTATATGACTGAGTCAGCTGTTTCAAATACAGCAGTAAGAG
>NW_019518640.1:0-526 GCF_002814215.2 Seriola lalandi dorsalis
CACACACACACACACACACACACACACACACACACACACACCCCAGCCCAAAAAAATAGGAAGAAAAAAAAAAAGTCTGGCAACACAAGATTGGTAACTTGGCTTGTGTTTAAATGGACACATTGCAGGAGATTATTGAATCACATTTTTTATTCAACGAGACACGGGCGGGATGCTGGCCAATGTAACTCCTTTTTTAAGCTTTGTTACTGCATTCAACATTGAGGTTTAACACTTTACAGTTCAAAGTAGTGGTTACACAATACATCACACATATGCGGTACAAGCACAATTGGCCATTGAGTCAACAGGTTAAATGTTCCTTTAAACTTTCTCTACACGAGAAAACTGCCATTCAGTCCTTTAACGTCTTCTCCTCTCTCAGCTTCCACTTTCAGAGCCTATAGTGAATTCGCACACAAGGAAGTTGTAATAGCATGTTTTTGAGGAAGAGATTGAAAAAGAGAAAGTGGAATCATCGTGACAACTCAGCAAATGTCACAGTTGCCTTTTTCTTTCTGCTACA
>NW_019518641.1:0-519 GCF_002814215.2 Seriola lalandi dorsalis
CCGCATGAAGTTCTCTTTGGCGTTTCGTTCCTCTCGCTCTCTCCCTCTCACAGAAACGCATCCCCGCCCATTCTGAAGATTTCGCATGTTTGACGTAGGTGAGGAGGCGTGTGTGAATGTATGTGGAGCGGAGGGAACTGAAAAGTGAATCGCCAAAGCAAGTTTATCCGTATGTAGAAACGTTAACTGAATATAGAGGCAGACGAATTGGTTCAGAAAAGAAACGGCATTGGACTGTCTACCTTGCGTGTGGCCGGCAGCTGCGGCCAGCAGCTCTGTCTTTCTACATACGGTTTACCTTGGCTTTTGTTTTATCTCGTTCAGAGCAAGACACACACAGAGATCGAGAGCAAAAGAGCGAGAGAAAGAGTACCTGGAAAATACTGCCCTTCACCTGTTAAATTATCAACATAATTATAACTAACATTGGGTTTCTGCTATGACCGTCTAGTACATGTGGCCTCTGTCTCTCCATACAATTGCTAAAATGGTTTTAAATAAGTTGTATAATGTAACGAT
>NW_019518642.1:0-511 GCF_002814215.2 Seriola lalandi dorsalis
TCCAAATAATTGCCATTGTTAATATTTATGTCCTGCATGTTTATTTAGGCAAATGCTGGTTAAACCGGTTCCTGTATCAACTCCATAAAGTGATATTATGTCACCGTTTACAGCTTGTTTTACTCCCATCATTCATTTAAGTCATTGCTAACAATCACATTTGCCCATTGTGATGTGATGAGCTTCCCTAGCAGTAGTACCAGAGTCTGCTACAGATCTGATGGTGCTGACTGAAACTCCACAATGAAAAGGATTAAACAACCTCCTGAATGCGCAATCCTGGTTTCAACGATTCCACTTTTGGGTCATAAGTCCCCAGACAACCCGCGATACAAAAACATCACTGCCTATGACAGGCAAGAGAAATAATTAGCAATTTGTAAATTAAACCTGAAACTTTTTTTTATTTTTTATTTCAGTGCTTTGTAATATCTTTCAAGACCCACAGATACACTAACATACTCAAGTTTCACTTATTTGACTCAAGTCAGATCTAACATTGTCTTACTGT
>NW_019518643.1:0-515 GCF_002814215.2 Seriola lalandi dorsalis
AAACACTTTTCAATAAATGTCACTTGCCTTTACAAATTTCTGTTTAAACATTTAAATATATACTATTGTAGAGAACCACAGCATTTCATCCCTTAAGTGTAATTAATGAAATTGTTGACTTAATGCTCTTCCATTTGCAGTAACGGCACCAAATAACGAACCTATGCTTCTATGCTTTTAAAGTGTTATTTATTTAAACATGTAGGTGATAAAAACTCTGAAACTGAAATTGTCATTAAAATATTAGAGATTATTCAAAACTAATAAGAAGACTGATAAAGACTTTGCTTCTGTTAACAATGACAAAAACACCTTTTACATATTCTGAAATTCAGACATTTTGCTGCCTTTTTAATCTATGGTTATGTTTTTTCCACCACTTCACATATCAATAGTTCATTTTCTAATACACAAACTGATAAAACATTAATGACTAAATCCATTGTGAGGTGATTAAAAAATGCCTCCTCACCAAACGCACTGATTCCTGATCTTCTTTCACCAGTCGCTGCCTG
>NW_019518644.1:0-526 GCF_002814215.2 Seriola lalandi dorsalis
TTGCTCAAGTTTGAATCTTGGCAGAGCAGTAAATTTGTTATCTTGAACTAATGAGATATTTGAGTAATGATCATGAGAAAACTATTTGATATGGTTTGATGTCGTTAGTCTCTTTGAAGAAGACTGCAGAGGCTGAGAGCGGCCCTCTGCAGTCTTCAAAATTCGTATTAAAGCAACTTTTTTCAGGACAGCGTTTGCGAAAGAACCCTTTTATTTTCTGTTGCTTTGTGATGTAAGCATTGTGGGAAACATGGAAACACCACAGTGACACTGGGGACACCTCTGTTGTCTATGAGGCCAATTAAGAGGCCACGGTACAGTGAAGCATTGGGCAGATGCCAAAATATGAGACAAAAAGAAGGGAGGAGGTGTCTGATCTGAGGGCTGGCGGTGCTTTGTCTTGAGGACCGAACCCCAGACACGGCTCAGTGGTAATGGCTCCCTCCTATTAATAAAAGATAAGCAGTCAATTATTGAGCTGTCAAAGTAACGTTAGGGACGACAGGGGCCGGGATGGGGCCGGGAT
>NW_019518645.1:0-1231 GCF_002814215.2 Seriola lalandi dorsalis
ATCCCGGCCCCATCCCGGCCCCTGTCGTCCCTAACGTTACTTTGACAGCTCAATAATTGACTGCTTATCTTTTATTAATAGGAGGGAGCCATTACCACTGAGCCGTGTCTGGGGTTCGGTCCTCAAGACAAAGCACCGCCAGCCCTCAGATCAGACACCTCCTCCCTTCTTTTTGTCTCATATTTTGGCATCTGCCCAATGCTTCACTGTACCGTGGCCTCTTAATTGGCCTCATAGACAACAGAGGTGTCCCCAGTGTCACTGTGGTGTTTCCATGTTTCCCACAATGCTTACATCACAAAGCAACAGAAAATAAAAGGGTTCTTTCGCAAACGCCGTCCTGAAAAAAGTTGCTTTAATACGAATTTTGAAGACTGCAGAGGGCCGCTCTCAGCCTCTGCAGTCTTCTTCAAAGAGACTAACGACATCAAACCATATCAAATAGTTTTCTCATGATCATTACTCAAATATCTCATTAGTTCAAGATAACAAATTTACTGCTCTGCCAAGATTCAAACTTGAGCAAGGATCAAATTTTCCTCTGAGCAATTTCTGACACAAGCTGAAAAGAATCAAAGAGGTCAGTGTTAACGTATGAAAGGCCAGAGAGGACGGAAACAAAGATGATTTCTTTTGTATTACATTTATCATGATTATAAGAGATCATAAAACAATTATTTTCAGATAATGGAAAAACAAGACTCTTTCTTCTTTTAAATGTTACTGACTCA
Organism: Seriola lalandi dorsalis; assembly: GCF_002814215.2. Classification (NCBI taxonomy): domain Eukaryota; kingdom Metazoa; phylum Chordata; class Actinopteri; order Carangiformes; family Carangidae; genus Seriola; species Seriola lalandi. The sequence continues at coordinate 732 of NW_019518645.1, forward strand.
ATGCAACATAAATCAAGTGTATTACCATTATATAATTATGTTTGTAATGATTTATAAACAATTATTTCATGACAACCAATGTTTTTTTTAGATAATAACTACAACTTCTTAGATAAGTTTATCATCAAACCATGAATTTATTATGAGGTGTAAGGGGAAACTAAGAAAACAAACCTTTCTTTATTGATTGACGTTGACTAGTTTCCCGAGCTAATAGTGAATCTAAACAGCCGTATTGAGCGGGATAACCCAGCAGTGAAAAACAAAGATCAATAGCAGTGTCCCTCACTGTCTTCCAGGCTGTGTACACTGGGACAGAGGCTGATGGTGGTTTATGGCCTTTAGTGCCTCCAGACACCACAGCTGCAGAGTGAAATCTCACTAAGGCAGCGGAGGGAGGCTCATCCTCTGATAAAAGCTCTGCAGGGGAGATAAGAGTTATTGAAGGTGCTCTCAAGCAAACACAGGCCTTCAGCTTAGTTTCCTGTCATTCGTGCTGC
>NW_019518646.1:0-525 GCF_002814215.2 Seriola lalandi dorsalis
TGTGTGCGCGTGTGTTTGTGTGTGTGTGTCTTTTCCAGGGAGAGTGTCAGCACCTCCTCCCTTCTGGCAGATCCTAGAGTTAATCCACTCACCAGCGGGGGGCTTGAGATTTTTAATGTCACCCATGATGATGAGGGCTACTACACCTGCACTGTACAGAACACCAACTTGTCAGTCAGTGCAGAACTGGAAGTACTCAGTGAGTGACACACACACACACACACACACACACACACACACACACACACACACACAGCTGATGTTATTTATGTTATTTGCACCTCATGCAGCCTGTCTCAGTATCATATGTCTCCTTGCTTTCGCCTCCAGACAGCACAGTGATCCTGTCGCCACCCCAGGCTCTGAAGGTGCAGCCTGGAAACACAGCCATCTTCACCTGTCTGGCCCAAGTTGACCCCAAACTCGGCTATCCACTCCTTCAGTGGAGAAAGAACAATCAGAAGCTGTTTGAGTCCGATAGTGACGAAAAGTGAGGAGATATTCTTTGCATTGGGGAACTGGCAA
>NW_019518647.1:0-525 GCF_002814215.2 Seriola lalandi dorsalis
ATTGTCTGGTCACGTTTGTCAAGTCTACTGTGAGTGTTTTGGCACAAAATGTGGTTGCATTATTTGTAGTATATGTGATCTGCATTAAATACATAATTCCTAACTGTCGTGTAAATTGTGCTGATATGAAGATCTGGCAAAACTGCAAACCATCATTGCATTACCCAATGACTTAGTAATATCTGCATAATAGAAAACTGTTGTTCACACTTAAATCTACAGTAACCATTCATGAAAACACAATCGAGCTGCTTTTTTTCTCTTAGGGTTGGTTTCAATAAAGTATCTTCACTCCATCATAGGGAGCGTTGCACCTGAGGTACCATTAGCACATGCTTCAGAATCAGAAACTGCATTCAAGCTCGTCCAGTCAAAAGGAAATTACGGTAAATAGAGAAATGTGTACCAGAAGTCTTCCTTTCTTTTCGACCCAGGACTTGACAGCAGCAGCAGCAGCAGCATGCTCACACAACATATCTGCCAACACTATCCTCTGAAATTAAGATTTTTTTTTTTTTTTAAAGT
>NW_019518648.1:0-525 GCF_002814215.2 Seriola lalandi dorsalis
AGATAGTTTATTTTGCATGGACCAAAAGAGAGCGAGCTGTAGTTAAAGTATATCTACAGAATAATAAAATTACAATCATGTCGCATGCTTTGTTGGGAGAGTTGTAATGAGTCAAATAAAAGATGCCTGAGTTGAGACTTGCAGAGGGACAGAAAACACCCAGATTAGTGTTGAAATAAACCCTGTGGGAATGTATGAGTACGCAACATCCCATGAAGCGCCTGCAAAACATACAACAGCAAAACAACAATATTCAACATTCAGCAATATTGCCACTGTATTGTTGCCAAGTTATTGTAAGTCTTTGCCAGTTAAATGTCAACAATAATCTCTTTGTTCCCTTTGTTTTTGCCCCAGGCTGTTTATCTCTGCGGTCAAATGCTACGTGTTGCTAAATCCCAGTGGAGGTGTTTGTGTTTTTGTTCATATCTCAGATTATAGGTGGCTGCTAATGCTGAAAACACATGCTGCTGTCAGGCTTAACCCCTGTAAATTAACACTTGTGCAAAAACAGAAAAATAGGCA
>NW_019518649.1:0-471 GCF_002814215.2 Seriola lalandi dorsalis
TCCGTGTTGGGGGGCAGATCACCCACCAAAACCCCCTCCACATCCGCACAAACACACGCTTGGATTGGTTTTTATAATCCCCCAACAAGCAGATTACACTTCTACCATTGAGGTGTCGGTGAGAATTAGACCGTATATAAATGACCGGGGGGGGGGGGGCTCTGCGTCTTAATGAGCATATCTGCCCCCTTAAACAAACACATAGATAGATTAAGGGTAATCCCTGCCTTCTCTAATCACTATTGTTCACATTATTGTTATTGTTGGAGGGTGTGTGTGTGTGTTTGTGTGTGTGTGTGTGTGATCTCAGTGACATTTGGCCGTTGCCTATTTTTCTGTTTTTGCACAAGTGTTAATTTACAGGGGTTAAGCCTGACAGCAGCATGTGTTTTCAGCATTAGCAGCCACCTATAATCTGAGATATGAACAAAAACACAAACACCTCCACTGGGATTTAGCAACACGTAGCAT
>NW_019518650.1:0-524 GCF_002814215.2 Seriola lalandi dorsalis
ACACACACACACACACACACACACACACTTTACATGAAACAGCTGGGGTTCTCTTTTAGTTTTAGAAATGTTGATTGTAACTGTAAATGGCTGAAGAATCAGCTGCCATTCAGAGAGCTACTGATTTTAGTTTAAAACCCGCTGTATCTAAAAGAGATTGTAACTGTCAACGTGAATTTTCTGTATGATTTGCCAAGAGGAAAAAGGGGGTTGGGTTGGTGGAGCAGTTGAGCTGAGATGATGAATTAGATTTCTTCCTTTTATATTAAAGTTCCAAATTAAATTTTTTTTTATTTTGTTTCAAGTGTTGATATCAATAACAAGATAGTATTTGTGGTTTCAAGAACCAAAAACCATCTCAATGTAGTTTTACATCTCCTCTCAAACTCTCTGGAGCTGTAGTAACAACAAATCGGTGAGCCTTCTGATTGGCTGACTGTTTTCTGGGTGATTTTAAGGTTGGATGGTGGGTATGGGTGGGCGGGGCTTGGGGAATGGCTGAGAGCGGTGTCTGCTTTGTTGTG
>NW_019518651.1:0-524 GCF_002814215.2 Seriola lalandi dorsalis
GTTAACTCGATGTTTATCATTAGTGGCAAAGAGAAATTTGCACACTTATTGACAATGGAGGCAACATTTAATGACGTTTGCCGTATTGAACCAACGATTTATAACGTGACAACTTTTAATGTTTACCCTGTGTTGGCAGGGGTAGAAATTTGAGTAATCCTTGCCAATGTTGAGCCACGATAATGTCATCTAGTTGGCTAGTTGTAAAGTCCATGGTTGAATTCTTGCCTGGACGGTAACCACACTAGCTATTAAATAAATTACATCATTATTATTGTAAAATATATATTTCACCTGTTTTTTCATTTCAGGGGTTTGAGGCTTTACTTTTACTTGCTTTTGCAAAAGTTCTCATCACTCGAAGACGTAATCGGTGATGTAGTGAGGAAATGCAATTACCACATTTATCTAGTGGTAGGATATTCATTTGGTTCCAAAAAAAAAGAAGACAGAGCAAATTATATTTGTTGCAAGGCTATATGTCCATCTATCACTTTCACACCTGGGATTTGTTAGATCACGAG
>NW_019518652.1:0-523 GCF_002814215.2 Seriola lalandi dorsalis
TCTGCTGCGTTGGAAAACTGGCAGCATGAAATTCTAAATAGCATGAGACGATAACACATTACACGAAACACAGCAGTCGAGTATAGAGCTGGGGACCTCAGCGAAAGAGTGACAGAGAGAGAGAGAGAGAGAGAGAGAGAGATAGAGAGAGAGAGAGAGAGATGGACAGAGTGAGACAGTGAGACGGTGTTTGTATGAGCATGTGTGTGTGTGTATATAGTGTGGAGTGTGGAGTGTGTCTTGATATAACTGAGGGAAAATGGACCATAGCACCATGTCACCCTAACCTGATTCTCCACGCTATATAACATGGCAGAGAAACAGTGACAGTGGATGCGCCGAGTTAGGATGAAACCCAAATAGGATGTGATGGGGCCTGTCCAAAACAACACACACATAAACAGAGGTGCTCATTCATGATTGCCCACAGAGACTATTCCAGCAATCCTTCACTTACTCACTGACCTTCCATCTAAGGATTGAGCCCTTTTTCTCCTCTGGAGGTCAGCAATAGAGAGATGAA
>NW_019518653.1:0-522 GCF_002814215.2 Seriola lalandi dorsalis
AAAGAGGGAGAAGACGGGAAAACGCTGAGTGATGCAATAAGGTATGTGTGTGTGTGTGTGTGTGTGTGTGTGTGTGTGTATTAACTGGTTGCAGATGTGTTGTAGTTCTAGTCCAGTGAGGAGGAGGCGGCAACACACACACACACACACACACACATACAGGTTCAGGTCTAGAGCAGCCGACTCCACACCACCTGCACAGGAGGGCGTCTGAGGGGGCATAAAACTTTCACTTTAACTGCAGCGGAAACACACACAGACGCAAACGCACACACAGAAAAACAGTTGACCATAAATAGACAAGAGGAAACACGGCAGCTGCTGTTAGGGATGTGAGCTGTGGTTATATACTACATAACACTAAAGACTACAGTATATAACACCTATTATAGCGATTTATGTGGGGAATTTAAAGTAAATATAAATGCAGGTCGATCGGAAAGTCGAATCCAAAACCTGTTGTTTCCATTCCTTCCCTATGGCTCAACTTCATTTCTGATGAGGTGTAATACTCCCTAGGCC
>NW_019518654.1:0-522 GCF_002814215.2 Seriola lalandi dorsalis
TTGTCAAGGTTGCTAGGCGACAAGAGCTGTGCCGATGCTGCCAGTAGTTTTAGACATCTCAAAGTGTTTGAGATGGTTTCTTGATAGAGTTTTTGGTGATCAATATTTTTACTGGATTAACATACTGCAGTTTGATATGCAGCTGCTATTTAGAAACCTTTCTGATTTATCAGGCAGATGTTTGCTTTTATTAGAATTATAACTTGTCTAGTTTTCTTATTTTTTTCAGCTTCAAGGTTAAAATAATATATATTGAATTTTCAACACAACTCTGCGAATACTTGTACAAACATTCAACAAAAACTTGCAGAGTTAGTACTGGAGCGGCCTCCATCTGTGCTACAGAGCTCCCATCATCCCTTGCAACCATAAACAGCTCCTGTATGGTCATATAGTTTCAGTTCCACCAAATCCGCCCCTCAGACAATGCTGCTCCACTTGGCTGACGTATTGTTCAGCCTGTGGGAACCAGCTTCCTTTATTAAGAAGCTGAGGAGAGAGAGAGAGAGAGAGAGAGAGAGA
>NW_019518655.1:0-522 GCF_002814215.2 Seriola lalandi dorsalis
TGGACACAGCCATACAACTAGGTCGTATGCAGTACAATATTGCATGTGTCAATGTCTATGTAATCTTAAGGCAAGAGCCATTTCAGATGATGCACATGGGATGTAGTACTTACCAGATGTCAGCAACCAACCCCTACATACCCCCACAGACCAACATACATTTACGCTGGCTACCTTGTACTGTATTTCCACAACAGAGGATGTAATGAGAACATGGAGGCCAGAAAGAAGAATACGAAGGAAAAGATATGAATGGCTTCAGAGAAGGGTGAAGAGGAATGGTGACAATAAGATGATGATATAGCTAAATGTGTACTTGAGTATTAATGTAAGAACATGGAAAAGAGGGAATCAGATAGAGAAGCAAAGGAAAAGATGTTTGAGGGAAGAGAAACTCAAATACAGACAGACAGATGGAATTTACAGATGGAATTTACAGATAGATAGATAGATAGATAGATAGATAGATAGATAGATAGATAGATAGATAGATAGATAGATAGATAGATGTATAACCTACCT
>NW_019518656.1:0-522 GCF_002814215.2 Seriola lalandi dorsalis
GACGTGGATCTGGAAATCTTCGTGCTGTCCTTCTTCATGTGGATCCTGCAGGTCAGAGAACATCAGCTGATCGCTGCCACACTGTTCCTCAGTGTCTCTCACCAACAATAAGAATACACCAGAGAGAACGAGAGAAAGAAAGAAAGAAAGAAAGAAAGAAAGAAAAAGAAATCAGAGAGCCCAGTCACACTCACCTGTCCCGTTGTCCCGCCTCTGGGGAGCTGGGATTGGACGGCTGCTCTGACCTCACCTCCAGTGTGGGCTGGCAGCTGTCGAAGCTCCTCTGCTCACTGAGGAGACTGAGGGAGAGAAACAGGTGAAACAGTCACATGACTTATCTCAGTCACATGACGTGTGTCTGTCTGACTTACCTCCTCTGAGTGTGTCTCTCTGTCTGACTGTCGACACTCAGCAGACGAGGGAAGAGTCCCGAACGTCTCTTCACGGGAGATCTGATGTTATACTGACAATCACACAGAACACAGCTGTTAACACACACACACACACACACACACACACACA
>NW_019518657.1:0-521 GCF_002814215.2 Seriola lalandi dorsalis
AAAAAAAATGTCTGGTATTGAGATTTAAAAAGCCTTAACACTTCTGGGACATAAACTCCTAAGCACAATTTTGCAGTCGAGGCAGAATACTGCAGACTCGGGTGGACTTGGCGCTATAATTAGTGCAGCTGAGTCTGAGAACATCACTGGGAGGAAGTGTCAGCTTTTTGACAGGAAGTAGGCGGATGGGCAAGAGCTCATCCTCGAACATCACTGTGTCTCAGCACCTCCTCCTCAGACGAGGCAGTTTCTTGCATCTTTTTATCAGATGGTATCAGACGTTGTTAGGCCTTGTTCACAGCTTTGTCCGTTGTTGTTTTTTTTTTTTTTCCTTAATACACACCATCGTCTTTCCTTCCTCCCCAAATCATCAGAGCAAAACACTCACTTTTACCGGGTGTGAAAAACACAACATCGCCCACAACTTCTTTGGACAAAAAGTTAGTTAATGTTAGGCGTCACCGCCCTCAGAATCTTAAACATAAAACCATCAGAAACTTATATTATTCTCTTTAAATCTA
>NW_019518658.1:0-521 GCF_002814215.2 Seriola lalandi dorsalis
CTGAAGACATATGCATTTACAAATGATTATTGACGCAGGAGAGGGACAGAGGGGTGAATGTTGAAAGAAGGAAAAGAGCACTAACTTTCATAGTGAGCTTTAAAATCATTCAATCCAATTACAATGTGAAGAAATGGAGGCTTAAAGGATAGGTTCTGAGTTTTCTCAGGTAGGAGTACAGTATGTGTGCCGACAGAGTTACTGCTAACATTAATCATGAAAAGAAAAGATGAAAAGCTCCTTTCTGGTGCCCCTATAGTGGAAAGGTGTGTTCAGACGCTAGTGTGATAATATACATGATAATATACAAAGAAAATGGAAACAGACACAGAATGACTCTTGGTGGAAAAAACTGTGCCGACAAATTTGGGCTGACTTTGGGGCTTTATGAATCTACTTCTTAATTGTACAGACACAAGACACACACACACAGTTATGTGCACAGTTTTAGCTAGTGAGAATCTATGTCTCTGCAGTCGGTAGATTGGCTGTTTGTGGTGGTTAAAAACGCACTGTGCAAA
>NW_019518659.1:0-521 GCF_002814215.2 Seriola lalandi dorsalis
ACTCGTAGACATAAGGCAGGGTGACAGTGGGGCGCCCCTTGCAGTGTGTGTGTGTGTGTGTGTGTGTGTGTGTAATTAATTTGACTTTGCATGAATGAATGCATGGTTGTGAGTTTATGTTGACTGCATGTGAAAGTGTGTGTGTGTGTGTGTGTGTGTGTGTGTGTGTGTACGTCTGTGGTACTGATTAAGACACACTCTTCTCTGGTGTGGTGGGACACCTGGTCTTAGTGGGAAAATGGGCTGCGGGCCACCAGGGCAAGAGGGTAGGCAGAGAGAGAGGCAAGGGGAGGCAGGAGGGAGGCAAGGTGAGCTACAGGGAAACACTGTCATCCACTTCCGTACCAAAAGGACTTTTAATTTAGCCACAGTCAGATTAGACCAAGGCACATGGCATAGGTGGAGAGTCACATTCATGCCAAGATATTAGGTAACCCCGATTGGGCAAGGTGACAACACATAAATAGATATACCGTATTAACACACACATAGACTTGCAAGTCTCTTTCAAGGACATAGTA
>NW_019518660.1:0-520 GCF_002814215.2 Seriola lalandi dorsalis
GCTGTGAGCCTGCTGCTGTGTCCCGCCGCACCCCCCACTACAGCAAAGGTACGTACATGTCTCTGCAGCCAACCGACACCAGGTCCTCGTCCTTACACTGTGTAGTCCAGGACTGGAGCCTGTTCATCACAGAGTCCTGTGTCTGGTTAGAACATATATCAGCTTAAAACATTATATTCATCACCAACATCTAGCTGTTTGAGTTGGATGATAAGTCCGCTCTAACAATTTTTCTGAATCACTTTGATGAAGTTCTCTCTTCAGAAACATCATCCTCAACTCTCTTAATGCAGCTCTCAGAACAGTTCATCAGCATTTCTCATTGTGTTTGTATCCACGCATAGTTCACTACTGAAGACGTGTTCTCACTGTCTTGATGCATTTCTCATGAAAACAATTTGTACCTTCATCAGATAGAATCACAGACCTCTCTGTCACTGTGATACTGTCCTGCAGCATCAGTGTTTTCAATCAAATCACTTTCAACTTTCTTAAATATCTGAAAGAGCAACACCAGTCA
>NW_019518661.1:0-520 GCF_002814215.2 Seriola lalandi dorsalis
GATTCTGTACAATTCAAACAACATAGGATATGTGTTGTTTTCTTAAAGGAGCTATTTGTAGGTTTTGTTATTGCTACATAACCAGCATTAGTATTAACAGCTATTTACTTACCAGTACTTACTTACCTTTTACTGAAGTTAGTATGCTAACCAGCTAGCCCCGGCCCGTCACGCCACTTTCCGATAGCAACTCACTGTATCCTCCAATCTGCCCTGAAGACGTAGCGCGGCACAGAAGGCGAATTATAACGTCGTCTTCTAAACACAACAATGGCCGAAGCTCTTTTCAAGAGACAATCACCATCGCCCACTCCCGACAAGAAACAACATTCAAACTTACAAAAGCCCCTTTAAGGGTTGAAGGCCATAATCTGAAATTAAGTTCAATATTAACAGTAATGATATTATTAAAGTAAATGAAGTCAATTTATTAGCTTTAGCATCCCACCACCTCCCATTCATTTCTTTGAACAGCTAGAAATGTGGGGAGGATCCCTCCTTTCCTTCGTCCGGTGTCCTC
>NW_019518662.1:0-491 GCF_002814215.2 Seriola lalandi dorsalis
TGGTGCGGAGTGGAGAAGGTTGACAGCTGAGGCCAAGAAGCAGATCCTGAACCCGCTGGTTCTTGATCAAACAGTCTCTTTGTCTGACTTGTAAAATAAAGTTACTGATGCATCTAGCTGGACAAGAGCCACAGGAACAGGCTAAATTCTGCTACATCGCTAAAACGTCTGTCGACATCATCAATCATACATTTATACCATTTGAAGTGTTTGTCAGTACAGTTTGTCATTTGGACCAATGATACCCTTGCTACAGACCAACATTAGATGTTACTCACCTGTCTAACAGAAAAGTTGCAGCTTGGCATCAAACCGCATCTCTTTACTCGCCCAGAGCTGTCTCCAGCGGTGGGAAGACACAGCAGGATTTACTCGTGGTTTCTTGTCAGAGTGGTCCTTCGGGATGGAGATAAAGATCACTTTCTAGGAGCTTCAGCTATCTCTGCGTTTCTGTGATGCTAGTCGGGAGCTTGTTTTTTTTTTTTTTTTTT
>NW_019518663.1:0-380 GCF_002814215.2 Seriola lalandi dorsalis
CTTATTATTCTATGACTTTTGTATGAATTTTTATGTCTTACTATACTATGACATTTTTATGAATTTTTTATGCCTTACTATACTATGACGTTTTTATGATTTTTTTATGCCTTACTATACTATGACTTTTTATGCTTTTTTATGCCTTACTATACTATGACGTTTTTATGCTTTTTTATGCCTTACTGTACTATGACGTTTTTTAATAACTTTTTTATGCCTTACTATACTATGACTTTTTGTGCCTTATTATACTATGACTTTTGTATGAATTTTTTATGCCTTACTATACTATGACATTTTTATACTTTTTTATGCCTTACTATACTATGACGTTTTTATGCTTCTTTATGCCTTACTATACTATGACTTTTTATGCT
>NW_019518665.1:0-654 GCF_002814215.2 Seriola lalandi dorsalis
TGATTATAGATCAGCTCTAGCTTCTATATTAATACTGTGAAAGTATCAAAGCCTCAGTCCACAGAGAAATGCACACAGCCTGTATTCAGAAACTGAGCCTTAAAACCAGCCGTCAGGACTTCTGGAACTTTGTGATGTCACAACAAAGCAGTCACCAAGCCCCGCCCACCTGGACCCACCATCCAAACCTTGCAGGATTTGGTTTCTCGGAGTGTTTTTACCTGAAATCTGCTTTATTTTTATTGGATCACTCAGAGACAATCAGCCAATCAGAAGAGAGGCTCAGAGCCTCCATCCAAGTTGTAATCAAACAAAATTATTCTTCCTGTCTGCTTGTGCACCAAGTGCTCAAAGTGGGTAGGATTTCTAAAAAACAAACTTAAAGTTGCAGCAGATACAAAGGAACCAAGATGTGAAACTAAACTGTGGCTCAGAGGAATGAGTCTGTAGAGTATCTGTGTGACTCTGAAGAGCTCCTCACCTCCTCTTTCACCTCCTTCTTGACCTGCTTCAGGTTGGCCCTCAGGTCCATGTTGACTGTGTGCTTGGAGCCCAGCAGAGCCTTCAGCATGGCGTCAGCAGACATACGCACTTTCTTCAGCCGAGGTCTCTTGAACTTTCCTCTCAGATCCACAATCTTTATGTTGAGATCTC
>NW_019518666.1:0-519 GCF_002814215.2 Seriola lalandi dorsalis
TAGCTGAATAACTGACTACTGTGTGTTAATAGTTTTGCCTTGTTCCCAAGATTGTTTTTGAGTGGAAATTCCTGTGCATGAAACGCATGTTAGAAATTTTGTGGAGGCCAGGCTTAAAAGAGAGAGATGCAGGAAGAGATGGAGGGAGAGAGAAAGAGAGAGAAGGAGAGAGAAAGGAATCGATACTTAACCTGGAGGCTGAACAGAAGGCTAGCCTGTTGTTCTTCTAAGTGAACAGCACAGATCATGATGTTACACACACATCAAACCGTCAAGGAGAGTTTTGAGCTAGTGTGCATGTGGGTGTGAGCGTGTGTGTGTGTGTGTGTGTGTGTGTGTGTGTGTGTGTGTACTACACCGTAATGCTCCTGGTGGATGGACCAGGTGGCCATCCAGGTGTGTGGGAGGAAAGGAAGCCTTGGCAGACAGATACGATGGGCACAGTTTTCAAAGAGGACACACAGACGCGCAAACACACTTAGAGTACATGCGAACAATGTTGGAGCTTATCAATGAGGA
>NW_019518667.1:0-330 GCF_002814215.2 Seriola lalandi dorsalis
AAAACGCCATAGTATAGTAAGGCATAAAAACGTGAAAAAGTGTCATAGTATAGTAAGGCATAAAAAACATAAAAAACGTCAAGTATAGTAAGCCATAAAAAACGCCATAGTATAGTAAGGCATAAAAAACGCCGTAGTATAGTAAGGCATAAAAAACGTCAAAAACGCCATAGTATCGTAAGGCATAAAAACGTGAAAAAATGTCATAGTATAGTAAGGCATAAAAAACGCCGTAGTATAGTAAGGCATAAAAAACGTCAAAAACGCCATAGTATCGTAAGGCATAAAAACGTGAAAAAATGTCATAGTATAGTAAGGCATAAAAAACGC
>NW_019518668.1:0-519 GCF_002814215.2 Seriola lalandi dorsalis
CACACACACACACACACACACACACACACACACACACACACATACACACACACACACACACACACACACACTATTTGCACAAGAATACAAGAATATTTCAGAAGAGATCCCAACAAATGGGCAGATTTGACTTTGACTTTGCCAGATATTCAGCGAGAGAGTCTCACAATAGCTGTTTTTTTTAATGTAATACAACAGTGGACTGTGTCACTGATTCAAAGCAGAACAAAATAATGGTGTTCTGCTTAAGAATTAATGTAGTGAAATTGTTCTACATAAAGCGTTACATGTTATTGAAGTCAAAGGCGTTTCCCAGAGGCATTTCCTGCTGTTCTCTATCAACACAAGACGCAAGGCGAGAAAAAAACACAATAGAAAGAACAATGTACATTTTAACAGTAGTTGTGTTTTGTTTTTAAAACTTAGCAGATGATTTCTTTAATGTTCCACTTCTTTTTTTTTCATATATCAAAATTTCTTTTGGAAAAAAAGCAAAATGAACAAACAGATGACTTTTAA
>NW_019518669.1:0-518 GCF_002814215.2 Seriola lalandi dorsalis
TATTTTTACATCGTGTGTATTTTACACAGGCCATTACCTTTATTTACTGTAGCCTAAGCTTTCGATTTATATTCTGGCACTTCCCGCACATGATATTTTTCGTGACAAAAATTAAATGTATCCTTATGTTAAACATTTTTTTCCCGCTAAAACTTTCACCTCTAAGTCAGATCAGTGCAGTGGAGGACGCTTTGGCCGCTGCGAGCGAATTCCAACACAGTCTCTTCCCATTTTGATCTACTCCTGTATTTTGTCTGTTATCACCTGAGTATTTACAAAGGAGGCTTCCGACTTGGCAATGATGAAGTGAGTCGGTGTGGATGGCATCATATCTGATAAAAAAAAGGCCGGCATGCACTGGGAGGGACACATCATCCGGGCGATGGTTTACACTGGTTTTGACTTCTCCACGCCTGATTTCTTTTATAGAGTAATCTATCTACCAATCTATCTATCTATCTATCTATCTATCTATCTATCTAAATGTTTACCCTAAACAACATATTGCAGTGCTTTAT
>NW_019518670.1:0-518 GCF_002814215.2 Seriola lalandi dorsalis
CTGTGTGTGTGTGTGTGTGTGTGTGTGTGTGTGTGTGTGTGTGTGTGTTTGTGTGTGTGTTTGTGTGTATGTGTGTATATGTGTCTGTGTGTGTGTGTCTGTGTGTGTGTGTGTGTGTGTTACATTGCAGGGATTTGCACTCTAGTGATTCACCTCAGCAAGACGTCTGCTCACACACACACACACACACACACACACACACATCCTTGTGCACCTATTTTTGTGGGGACTGTTGACAAAATGCATTCACTAGCCCCAAACCTTGACCGTCACAACTGAATGAACAACCATAACCTTAATTCTGGCCCCAACATTAAAACCAACTCCTGACACATAAAACAGCCCTTTGAGGTTGTGTTGGGGGTGTCCAGTAATTTGATCACTACAAAGCTGTTAGACCCCACAAGTACAGTGGGCTCCTGGTTTTCGGACCCCACAAATATAGCAAAATAAAACCACAAACACACATACACACACACATACACACACACACACACACACACACACACACACAGACA
>NW_019518671.1:0-518 GCF_002814215.2 Seriola lalandi dorsalis
GGGAAACTCAATCTGGTGTGGGAAATCATGTTATTTTTTCATATTGTGAAAGTTGTGAGAAACTTTTTGGCGGACTGTTATTACAATGAAGAAATAGTCCCAGTCCATGTGAGCCTGCTAAAGTTGCTGTTTATTAGACTGCAGACTTGTATTCAGATCATTCCTTCTCTCGGGCTAAAAGACAGCCCGAGTCAAAATACTGAGGGCAAAAAGTGGAGTCTGCAGCGCATATAAGCACGAACTGTCTGGCCCCTCGCTCTAGGCCATAATTAATTTGAGATTTATTTTTATTGGAGAGTTCCAGTCTCGCCTGGCCTTAACCAAACAAAACCAAATGCTGGGCCGTGGATTCGCTTGAATGAGGGATATTTCTTTTAAATTTTGTATTGAGGCGTGCCACATTCTGACCAATATCTCCGTGAATGTGTGTGTGAGTAAGTGAGTGCAGCACTTGCACGCAAATAAATGCACGCCAAACCTGATTCCGGGCAGAATAAACCCCCCCCCCCAAAAAAAAC
>NW_019518672.1:0-518 GCF_002814215.2 Seriola lalandi dorsalis
CTACATAGGGGATTTACAGTAAAGTGTAAGCGCTATTTTGTGTGAGTGAGTGAGTGAGTGAGTGAGTGAGTGACAGTAAATGTAAATAAACTAACTTGGTCCTTTGTGCCTCTCAATCCAGATCAGTATCTTCATGACCCACCTGTCAAACTACGGCAACGACCGGCTCGGTCTCTACACCTTTGAGTCTTTGGTGAAGTTCGTCCAGTGTTGGACGAACCTCCGGCTGCAGACTCTGCCCCCCGTCCAGCTTGCTGAGAAATACTTCCAGATCTTCCCTGAGGAGAGGGACCCGCTCTGGCAGGTCGGTGCACTGATTGTGGTTTTGAAGACTAACAGATCATATTTCTACCCACAGCTGTTTGAGATTAAAATGAACTTTGTTTGGAGGAACGGAGAAGACTTTGTTTAGAATTGGACATTTTACTGTCTTAATGGGTTTTTAGAGGAATAACTTATGAAGCTGTCCTTCCTTTGGACTGTTCATTATTTACATCATAGCCAGTTATTAAATCATT
>NW_019518673.1:0-517 GCF_002814215.2 Seriola lalandi dorsalis
CTTTGACTGACAGCGCCTCCATGTGGTCGAGGAAGCTCATTGGCCAGTCGGTGGTACTGTCAGAGAAGAAGAAAAGTCTTGTTGCTGCCAGGCTTACAGGTTCAGTTAAATTACATTCAACTACTACATAATATTACGAATAATGAATTCCAGACAAACGTGCAAGTGTGTAATGAATATGAAAAAAAGGAAATCACAAAATATACTGCAGCAATATTTAATGTGCATCAAGCAAAGGACTAAACACACTTTGAATACACTGCTGCAAATTTGCTTAATGCCAATATGCATTTCTCATTACATGACATTTTAACATCTGTCTTAATCAGTGAGTGAAGTGAGCCGAGCGATGTCGAGTCTGTGGTGTACTAAATGTCACAAATGTGATTATTTCATGTCATTATTCTTCTCAAGCAGAGGTTGAAGTTTCTTTGCATGGACGCCGCTGGGAGGAAAACAGACTCCTCGCAGACTTAAGCGCCGTGTTCGACCTGCCGAGCAACACGGGATAACAGGT
>NW_019518674.1:0-426 GCF_002814215.2 Seriola lalandi dorsalis
GAGAAGAAGATTGTTCTCTGAAGCGAATCTTAGACTAACCGTATCTGTGATATCGTATCTGTTTATTCACGTCACACAAACTTATATTTCTTTTCTCGTAGTTCACTGGACACTTCCAGCTCCTCAGACACATCTGTGAAGGACAAACTGCTCTGTAGACATTTTTCTACCAGGGAACCACTGGTTTAAAAAACAATTAGATAGAAATAATCAACAGATACATTAACAATAAAAAATAAACTCAAACTTAAATGAAAAAAAGCAACAGAACCAAACGATATAAGGTCAAAAGGTCAAATATGCAGATTAAATAAACACCTCAAACGTCTAATATCTTAGATGAATCTTATACAACTCTCTCTGACAGTAACTATAAGAGCTTCAGCCTCTCTGTTGATTCAATGCTGTGAAGGTCAAATGTTTTTA
>NW_019518675.1:0-517 GCF_002814215.2 Seriola lalandi dorsalis
TTAGGAGTGCAGTGTTCGGTGGACTTATCTTTTAGTTTTAACTCTGTGCAACATTTAAACTCCACTGGAGAGGTTTGGTAAACAAAACCATGCATCCATCTACAGTGAGTCTGTTCATACTCCAGTGTAAATGGAGATCTACCACTGCACTGGCTAACGTAATTGGCATACCTTTTCATTAACGACCACTTATTTTGGTGCAACAAAATGACCATGCAGATATACCAGGCCTTTCTGAGCAAATCCACTATTCAGGCCCATTCCATTGGAAGTCTGAATGTTTGCTGTCATTTGGATATATATGAATTATGTTTTATATATATATACATTTTATATACATATAATTAATGTGTCTGCTAAAAGAATTTTATTATATTTCAGGATTAGCTTGTTTCCATGGGTATTTACACTGTAAATAATAGACTTCAACTCACACAGTCACTGTAACTCACTGTGTGTTGTGTGTGTGTGTGTGTGTGTGTGTGTGTGTGTGTGTGTGTGTGTGTGTGTGCGCGCG
>NW_019518676.1:0-516 GCF_002814215.2 Seriola lalandi dorsalis
TGTGTGTGTGTGTGTGTGTGTGTGTGTGTGTCTGTGCGTGCATTTTAAGCTCTTCAAGATAAGAAATTGAGTCTTATTGAAGAATTTTAATGTACAATTTATGTGATTTTTATATCTCCTCTTCAGTTTGCTACTGCTCTCAGTAAATGTACAAACATTTACACACACAGGCATCACCACAAATTGCTTGCCAACCGCCTGTCACATAGTGATATATTAATAGATAATCAGAGGAGGCATCTAATAACCTTTGGTGTGTCAAGTGTCAAGTTTGTGATTCGATTTTATTAAGAAAGATGTGATTATGCCACTGGAATGATGACATTAATAGTCATCACTGTCCTTGATGAACAATATTTCTGTAAATATCACAATACATAGCTACTCTTTCATCTCCTCAAACAAATTGACATATTTTCAGGGTTTTCAGGGTGAGGTTTTCCAGATGGCGCTGTCTCATTAAAGTGATGCATTTCCTTTCAAGCAGGTCAGAATAATACATTTTTATTTTTGTCT
>NW_019518677.1:0-516 GCF_002814215.2 Seriola lalandi dorsalis
TGTGTGTGTGTGTGTGTGTGTGTAGTTAATGCTGTGTTCATGCAAATAACCCACAAAACCCTCTTTTCCTCCTGTTTGGTCTAAACCATCTCCTTGTTCCAGCAGCCTGATAAACTGACTGTTGTAACGCCTCGTGGTTGTTTCTAAAGGCTGCAAATGATTTGTCGTCTTTTATCTTACAAACTTATATTTATATTTATATATATATATATTCATATAATATATCATAATACAATATTCTGGCTTTGCCTCCACGGTGGCGACAGTCAGAGCCGGAGCCATATTATCTCGGTGACACCTTGATGGAACAAACATTCACAGGGACTCGAGGATGAACTGATGAGATTTTGGTGGCTAAAGGTCAAAGGTCAATGGTCAAGGGTGAAGGTCACCGTGACCTCACAAAACATGATTTTGACCTTGTGATTGTGATTTACTCCTCGAGATCGTGATGGTCAAAGGCGTCACAGCAAATATTATTATTATTATTATTATTATTATTATTATTATTATTAT
>NW_019518678.1:0-516 GCF_002814215.2 Seriola lalandi dorsalis
TGTGTGTGTGTGTGTGTGTGTGTGTATGTGTGTGCGTGCTCTCCATTGTGCAGCTGTGATCCATGAGATTCAGGCTGAGCTGTCACTCCGCTAATCTCCCCCAGTAGAAATACAGCTTGGAAAATGTCATCCGAACATTCCGAATTGTGTTTACACTCGCTGCAGGTTCCATCGCTTCTAATTTGACAAGTCATTATCACCCATGCTCCTCTCCCTCCTCCCTCTCGCTGCCTGAGAGACAACAATAAAGAGGAGGAGGAAGGATGAAGGAGAAAAAACAAGGGCATTAAATTCCACTCACAGACACACAATTGTGCTCTCAATAATCAGGTAATCCAAACACCTAGGCTAGAACAGGAAGTATTATTGTTATTTTCATTTATTAAAGAAAAACTTCACTTCACATCTTTCACAAAAATACATTCCCTAAGGCATGCTTATGTTTATAAAATATAAAAACTAGACAGGAAACTCTCATGGTGAAGCTGTTGGCTGCTAAAAAAAAAAAAAAAAAAC
>NW_019518679.1:0-516 GCF_002814215.2 Seriola lalandi dorsalis
CAACAGGAAACACAAACACACAAAGTCACACACAAAGTCACACACACACACACACTCACACACACTCACACACTCACACACACACACTCACACACACACACACACACACACACACTATAAGCTGTGGAGTGAGGGCTGTCAGAGCTTTGGTTACTAAGATTGTTTGTTAACTTTTACAAACCAAACACTCAGTTAATGACCCAGAATTAAACTGCAGGGGACAGAGAGGCTTGTTAATTGCTCGGTGTTTGGGTTATTTGTGTAACCACCAACAATCACTGGAGGAAAAGGATAAACAGCCTCACAGAGAACCTCGCTAATGTCATTTCAAATTTGTTCCTTTCATTTGATTTGGTGAGGCAAGACAAAGACAAGGAGGGTGATATAACAAAACAAAACAAAACATAACACAACATAACAAAAACGTAACGTAACGGAGCATAATTGGGAGTTATTGAGAGTTATTGGGAGTTATTGGGAGTTATTGGGAGTTATTGGGAGTTATTGGGAGTTATT
>NW_019518680.1:0-516 GCF_002814215.2 Seriola lalandi dorsalis
CATGAATGTTCACCTGAAATCTATTTACAGTATTTAACATTAACTAACCAAAGCTTTATCCTGAAGTGGATGTAATCTATGCAGCTAACTAGCCTTGCTACATTCCTGTTAAAACTGACAAAAATGTCCACGTGCATGGACTGTAAAGGTTGTAAGCAGACTCAAAGAAAATAAAAAAAATGAATCAAGAATTAATTCTTAAATTGGCTCTTTGATTGTTGTTGAAAACATGAAGTTAACTGATAAAAGCAGCCACTAACATAGTTTCTGTTTCAACTGAAAATGAGGTTGGCGCGACAGATGCCTCATTAATGGGCTAAGCAAAACCTCCCAAAAGAAATCGGAGAACACAATGTCAGACTACTGGGGTTTACTTACTTAGAGGATGGAATGACACGACACAGTGTCGCCATGATAACTTCCCTGTGTCGTAAAATCCTGTCTCGCAAACCACTGTTCAACATTTTGACGTCTGATGAGCCCAAAACACTTCTCACCAGTACCCAGCAGCATGTC
>NW_019518681.1:0-515 GCF_002814215.2 Seriola lalandi dorsalis
ACATGATGTCCTACAAATTCCCTTTTGATTTTTCAACATTTCCCTTATTTTATGGAGGATTCCCATCTGTTTATGCAAATGTGAGAATTATGATCATTAGTTGATCAGCAAGCATACTCAGTTAGATAACTGATCTCAGTCTATCTCACAGCTTTCAAGGATTCATATTTTGTTTTTGCTGTCTTTGGCACAGTCTTGTAATTCAACATGTCACTGTGCATTATTTTACTGTACACTTTGTATTTTCATTGCGGTGTGCATTTGACGAATAAAACCCTTAACTAAACGTAGTTATAAGTTCTGACTACATTTACATCTATGTCAGTTTTGCGAATAAGCAACACTGTTGATGTCAGTCAACTTTGTCCAATCCACAAATGAAACCCAATAACGTAATATAGGCCTATATCTATTAAACTGGCTTGCCGATATGATAATAACCCTAAATATAGCTAACGTTCATAGTAATAAATGTTCAAACCCTTATATAGCCCAACGTGGCACCCGTTGCCTAG
>NW_019518682.1:0-514 GCF_002814215.2 Seriola lalandi dorsalis
ATTCTTTCCACATCATGATCGTTCTTCCTGACCTGCTGGTGTGTAGGCGAAGGAGGCAGTGTAGTGGCTCAGCTCCTTCCTCTTCTTGCGCCTGCAGTAGATCCAGACACTGAAGCCCATAAGGATGACCCAGCAGGCTCCGCCAATGCCCGCGATGAACGCCGGCTGCTTGACCACATCAGTAATCTGCTCGGCCAGACTTACGCTGCTCTCCTCGCCGCCGTTGCTGGTGCCACTGCCGCTTCCACCGCCTGGCATGGAGGGCTGTTCAGCTGGTAGCTCTGAGGGAAAGAAAACAGGAGTGGAGGAGGGGAAACAAGATGAGAGGGAGAAACTGAGGGAGAGCACAGAAATGCTTTGAGCTACAGGCTAAAGTCAGCGTAGCAACGTGCTTACAATGACAATACTAACATGCTGATGATTAAAAGGTATTGTACAATGTACAGTGAGGTTGTAGTTTAGCATGTTAGCATGTTAACATTATGCATGCTAATTAGCACTAAACACAAAGTAC
>NW_019518683.1:0-514 GCF_002814215.2 Seriola lalandi dorsalis
TATCATTATACTATGTTTGATTATTGTGTCTCAAATTTGTTGCCTTTTATAAATTTCTCTCTGTGATAAACCAAGAGGCTTTCCATGAACAACACCTGTAATGCAAATACTTGTATTCTTACTTGCATTACACACTCAAAAGAGATAATGTGCTTATGAGTGCAGGTTTCTCACGTTTCTGTATGCATGGGGAGATGGCCAGCATTGAGATGATGAGGCAGAGGCTGCCATTGATTCCCAGGAAGATTTTGTTCAGTAAACAGGCCTCAGGGTGGGTGTAGTATACAGCCATGAAGACCACAGCTCCTACTGCAACACTGAACAGCACCAGGGTCACAAAGGCCAGAGCAGCATACCACGCCCGGTTATATTTTACTCCTGAACTCCTGCAGATTGAAATAAAGAGGGAGAGAGAGAGAGAGAGAGAGAGAGAAAGCAGAAGGCAAAACACAACATGAAGAAGGGTAAAGCAAATTATATAAGTAAAAAAGATCAATTGAACAGGGGAAAAAAG
>NW_019518684.1:0-514 GCF_002814215.2 Seriola lalandi dorsalis
ACACACACACACACACACACACACACACACACACACACACACACACAGACACACACACACACACACACACACTAATATGCAACAAGCCATTAAGAGGGTACAGAGAGTGACAAAGGTAGAAGACAGATTGTACGTTCAAAATTGGAAACAAAACAGAGTCAAAGTCAGTTTCCTAAACTTTGAGTGTTCGGCATCTTTCCCACGAGTTAAATCATTTGTAAGAAAACTAGACAAACTGTGGCAGAAACAGATTTATCTCAGGAACGCTGAATTCTGAAAAGTCCATATGTGTGGGATTTTTACATGATGGTTCTGACAGAATTAATTCTTTAAAAAGGTAAAACAATCCTTCAGAAAACCGGAGCGGTCTACTAAATATTTCTTTTTCTAAAACTAGGCGAGAAGCCCGTTTTACATACACAACGTCATCTATAGGTGGCTTTCTTTCAGGAATTCATTTGCAAAGAAAAACTACAAAAGTCACCTGGTCAGACGGAGACAAAGTTTCTGGGAC
>NW_019518685.1:0-688 GCF_002814215.2 Seriola lalandi dorsalis
CCTCCGTCCAAAACTCTTGTCAAGAATTAGCTGTGACAGGAATAATAGCAGTGTGTGTGTGTGTGTGTTTGGTACTCAGACGTATCGGAGGGCGGTACTTATACATTAAAGAACAGTGTGTGTAGAACGCAAAGACAGTTCCTGCAAAACTGAAACTCTTGGCCGGTTGATATGCTCTCTGCAAACATGTGTCTGGGGTCGTGTTGTGATGGCCTCTTCCACTTTGTTCCAGATAAAACACCTGGACTCGCTAAGCTACATCTCTCCTCGCGCTTCGTAGGAAAACTATGGCTGTAATTAAACATTTTAAAATGATCAAGTAATATGTGGATTATTTTTTAGATTCACGGATCATAAAAAAAAGTGAAAAAAAATGCCCATCACATGTTCTCTGACTCCAGTATTATGATTTATACAGCTCGGTTTCTAATAATAATAATAATAATATTAACTTTTATTGCACTTTTCAAAAAAAACTAATTTACAAAGTACTTCACAGACTTAAAAAAAAACAGTGGCAATCCAGATATAGAAATAAAAGGCAATGAATGATAAAACAAACAATAAAAGCATATCACAAAGAGAAACTCAGTTAAATAATATTATAGAGAGAAACGTCACTTTTTGAGGAGCTGGACGGGAAGATTGGCATTTCATTTGATAAAGCACTTGAGTGATTAACACGTAA
>NW_019518686.1:0-514 GCF_002814215.2 Seriola lalandi dorsalis
TGGTGGATTTCCCCACATTACGTGAAGGCATCACTAGATGGTAGCCGCACAGCAACAAATGAGAGCCAACATAATGTTACTGCCCCGCCTTTTCCTACCCATCATGCTCTTCGGCAGTGAAACCCACGCATCCATCTGTTCTTAAATGTCGTTTTTAATTGCAAATACGTAAATATTTCTAATAACAACTGTCAGTGTATGTTGCGATTATACAATACACCATAAAAACGCATCTACCCAGATGTAATTTTTCAGGTCATGCACCTCTGAGTGAGGTACGTGCCACCTGTGGTTATTCCATGAGATGTTCAAGTGTAACGTTAAAAAGGGCTTCTGCTGTGATTTGCACAGGAGGAGTAGTGGTTACTATTCCTCTTGCGGAATCGCCATCAAGAGATTTCGGAAGCACAATTTTTAAACCAGGGGCTGCTAGTGGTCACATGCCCTGGCGCCCCGTCTCATTATGTATAAAAATAATACAATTAAAACAAAGGTGAAAGTGTCACCTCGAATC
>NW_019518687.1:0-514 GCF_002814215.2 Seriola lalandi dorsalis
CTGTGGGCAAAACTGGTTTGTGCAGAAGTTTGACTCATAATTATCTTGGCACAATGATGTGGTTTTTCTTTGTGGCATGGTTTCACTCATGTATCTGATGGGTATTTTTGGAAATTGAAAGCAACAAAAAGCAACAAAAAGAAAGCATCCACATGGACAGCTAAATGTTATCTGACTGTTTTTAACATCTGCCATCAATCACTGTGAACAACCACTGAGGCATAGTCGCCAGTTAACAGGGAAACCAGCTGAAGCATAAGACTGCTACGTCTCCCCCGCCATCATTACTGCCTCCTACCCGCAGCTGATACTCTGTCCGTCAGATTTGACAGATTTACTGCATCTTGTTATAAATGTCAACTAGGCTATTAATGGCCAGCGTTTAAGTGCTATCTTCTGTACCTGTCTCTTCATCTTGCTTCATTCTGCTGTGATATTTTTGCTGGTGCAGTTACAGTAGGCAGGATAAGGTGTCACAGACTTTCTCTATGCAGGAGCAACCCTGCTATCTGTT
>NW_019518688.1:0-697 GCF_002814215.2 Seriola lalandi dorsalis
ATTCATAGAAAATGTAATCCAGTTGCAATGTTTTTTGCTGTTGCATATTAATTATCCATAATTGTAATTTCTAAAAGACAGGGTGGACTTTCAGTTTGCTAACATTCCCATCTGACTCAATGGAGTAGAAATACTAAGGTACAGTATTACATGGAAATCCTGACGTAACCTCTCAAAACTTTGTGTAAATGTACTCTGATATTTTCCACACCACAGCTTGTTACTGTGCAAAACACTGAACTTTCACAGCAGCAGTTTGTATCAAAAAAAACCCTGAATTTAAGACAGATCCTACAAATCAGTTCTCATATATTATCTTAATTGTTACAGTTGTTGGGAGCAAGGAAACAGCTAATAACAAATTATATGAAAGGCTTCAAAATATAATAAAGTAGCTATGCAGCACAGTGCCACGCTTCATTAGACAGTGCAGTAACTTCACACCATGCCACCCTGCAGTGCCACGGGATCTGTGAGACAGACTCGCGGGTTATCAACACGGTGTCTTCTCCGAGAGGATTTTCATCTTGACAAATTGTAAAGTTTTGACCCGGCTCGCACCTTTCAATTTCCTCGTGCCATGCCTTTTGCGATTGATGATTAAGCAGGCTGGAAGTTAAGCTCAGTGAATTGTTGATTTGAGAGCATAGTCACAAATGCCGTATCCCAGGATACACTGGGCAGAGTGCAAGGAGAC
>NW_019518689.1:0-514 GCF_002814215.2 Seriola lalandi dorsalis
TTTTCCACGCCATAACCTTAAATGTCAGGATGCAACTCAACAAAATGCTCCTGGCATCACAGTGTAGTTTTAGTTAGTTCATTTATTCAATAGGGACGATGCAATTCAACATAGTTTCAAAACAAAGCATGAAACTAATGTGTTGTACAAAGAGTTTATAGCTGTTTCTAATTCTCCACTTCTCTCCCTAGTTGAGCTTTTACATGTATAATGTCATTAAAACAGTCAATAGCAAAAACAACACAAGTGATAATATCCTACAATTAACTAATAATACACAGATGTTCAGTCTGAACAGAGACAACAACAACAACAACAACAACAACAACAAGCTACACATAGAGACAATTAGCTAGAAATGAGTTCAGCTCTTTGCTTTTAGCAGAACTTTATTGTAAAGGAATTTATATCTGGGGTTAATTTGATTTCAGGTGGTGATGTGTTGCAGAGTTGACAGACCTTTATGGAGAAAGCTGATTTATTTTACAGTTGCCTTTCAGCACAGTTCCTCTTG
>NW_019518690.1:0-499 GCF_002814215.2 Seriola lalandi dorsalis
TTTTCCACGCCATAACCTTAAATGTCAGGATGCAACTCAACAAAATGCTCCTGGCATCACAGTGTAGTTTTAGTTAGTTCATTTATTCAATAGGGACGATGCAATTCAACATAGTTTCAAAACAAAGCATGAAACTAATGTGTTGTACAAAGAGTTTATAGCTGTTTCTAATTCTCCACTTCTCTCCCTAGTTGAGCTTTTACATGTATAATGTCATTAAAACAGTCAATAGCAAAAACAACACAAGTGATAATATCCTACAATTAACTAATAATACACAGATGTTCAGTCTGAACAGAGACAACAACAACAACAAGCTACACATAGAGACAATTAGCTAGAAATGAGTTCAGCTCTTTGCTTTTAGCAGAACTTTATTGTAAAGGAATTTATATCTGGGGTTAATTTGATTT
This sequence comes from Seriola lalandi dorsalis, assembly GCF_002814215.2. Lineage (NCBI taxonomy): Eukaryota > Metazoa > Chordata > Actinopteri > Carangiformes > Carangidae > Seriola > Seriola lalandi. The sequence continues at coordinate 414 of NW_019518690.1, forward strand.
CAGGTGGTGATGTGTTGCAGAGTTGACAGACCTTTATGGAGAAAGCTGATTTATTTTACAGTTGCCTTTCAGCACAGTTCCTCTTG
>NW_019518691.1:0-514 GCF_002814215.2 Seriola lalandi dorsalis
CCCAAAAAAAGGTTGTTGACAAATATATTCATAATTTCTGTTGTTGATGAAAACTCGTCAAACTGTTTGTGATCCTGTCGTTGATGTAGAAAGGTAGAAGAACAGCTAACAACAAAACAGCTAGTTTTATGTTGTTGCTCCATAGTCAGTTCTTTATAGATGAAACACTGAAACATGTTGTTGACATTCACAGATGAATTTAAATGCTTCATCATTTCCTCTATCTGATATGATTATAAGGATTCGAGTCTGTTTTCAAGGAGAGACTGTAAAGATGAATAATGTGAATAAATAGACGTGACTGTTCACACACTCACTCAGTCCCTGGTGATTCACAGATTCAGTCTGAATGAATGTAATCAAGTGGATATTAATTTATTATTAGATTATTTATTCAGCAGAAACTAATCAGAGGTGATTATGTTCAGCTTGGCCACGACAACAAGCAGAACAATTAACGTGTGTGTCTGTGTGTGTGTGTGTGTGTGTGTGTGTGTGTGTGTGTGTGTGTGTG
>NW_019518692.1:0-513 GCF_002814215.2 Seriola lalandi dorsalis
AATGTTTTAGATGTTAAAATTGAAAAAGTTGCACTGCAAAAGTTACAAGTCAAACGTTGCTATGTCCCTGTGTACAACACTGGTAGTATGTGGTACACTATAATAGTGCCTTTACATTGACTGCAGACTGCAGGCGGCCATGCAGTGTGGAGGCCTCACATAGCTGAGGGCCTGACATGATGTGTGTTATGTCCCTGGTTTGAGTATTTAGCATGCATCAAGGAGTTAATGGAAATTGTGCCACTTTCATAATAAGAGGTGCCACTAAACAGTGTGGAGACACCCCCCTCCTCTTGTAATTACTGAATCCAGTATTATGCAACCAAATGTCAATCCTCCATTATGCTGCTTTATCAGTGTGAAGCATGACTTGTGGCAAAAGCCTCCATTCTTTCTCTAAATGTCTTAAAATGCTCTGAATGACTTGCAGGGCTTGTTGCATTAAAACTTCCAAAAGAAGTGGAGCTTCGCAAAATGCCAAGTGTCACTTCTCAGAGGGGCTGAATAAAAAAA
>NW_019518693.1:0-401 GCF_002814215.2 Seriola lalandi dorsalis
CTACAGTTTAGTCGTCGTAGTTCAGTATTGTATAGTGTTTTGTACTACATGCACTGCGCTATGTGTTGTGCTTTAATACATGCTGTATGACTGACTATTAAAATGAACACCAAGCAGAATACATGTGTTATTATACATGTAATATATATAACAGGGGTCTCCAACCACTTTTCCTCTGAGAGCTACTTTGACTAGATAAAAGTTGCTGAGAGCTCCTCATGGTTTACATCACTGGTCACATTTATTCACATAAACTATCAAAACACTCAAACTGATCTCCAAACCAAGATGAATACAAGTCATCACATATCAATGTCCCAAACATCTCAAACTCACATCAGACAAAAATCTGAGTCGTGATTCAGTCAGAACACACAGACATGACAACACCGCTGTAAATA
>NW_019518694.1:0-512 GCF_002814215.2 Seriola lalandi dorsalis
ATTATTATTATTATTATTATCATCATTCAGTGTTCTTTCTCTTTACTCACTGAACATAAATACATTTTCCCTCTCAGACTGAAAGGCACTTTGAACCAATCAAAATAAAGTGTGATGGATTGAATAAAGAGAAAAGTTTCTGACGGCAGAAATTTAAAGATGTCAAACGTCTGTTTGACTGAAAATCAACAACAAACATACATCATGTTTATCAGAACTATTGACACACTGAGCTCACATCCATCCATCCATCCATCCATCCATCCATCCATCCATCATCATTCATCCATCTTTGGACTAAACCAGTTGAATTGCACTTAAATATTTAAATAATCTTAGTGTGTTGGACTAAAAACAGTAGAAACTTAATAATGATGATGTCATCATCAGTGACATGTGGTCATGTGACCCACCTCAGACCAGGTTTCAGTATCAGTACCTGATGGAAAGGACTTCTGTTACAGCAAGATTTTATCCAATCAGATCTCTGGGCTCAATATTCATAAAAGCAG
>NW_019518695.1:0-505 GCF_002814215.2 Seriola lalandi dorsalis
GCAGTGTTCAGTGAAACCTGAACCAGCTGCTCCCGGTCCAGGATTCACCTGCACCTGTGTGCTCGTGGAGCCACACCCCTCTTTGAGCAATCCAATCAAACATAAGAACTGGATGTAACGCTACACACAGCTGAGACTCCAGAGGAGACCTCTCGAGGATTCAGGTTCAGAGTGACAGTGAGCCTGTGACAGGTTGTTGTCGCTCAGACAGAGGATCTGATTGGCCGGCAGGCAGCAGGTAAATACAGGTAGCAGTGTAAACAGACAGGTGAAGCTGCTTCATGCTCATCAAACCTTCTGTCGCTGACTGACCTTCCTCTGGGTTCACACTGTCCCCTCAGCCCCCCTGGATGGACCTGAACAGAGACCCCGTCTAACCAGAGCCAACAGAACATAAACCAGAGACCCGTGTGGACTCACGTGTGGACTCCTGCAGCTCTGCACAGGTTCTGTTGAAGGACCGAGCTGCTGTGAAGGAGACGGAGCTTTCAGGACCTGGACCCTT
>NW_019518696.1:0-512 GCF_002814215.2 Seriola lalandi dorsalis
ATGTAATCTTTTTTAATTTGAAAAACATCACAACATTTAACATGGTTCCTTCACTGTCACTGTTAAGGCTGCTGTTTTTTGCTGGTGTTGGTTTGTGCTTCTGCGTGCTGTAAAGAGTAATATCTTTGCTCCTCCAGGAATGTAAATGAATATTAGAAAACTTGAATCCGCGGCTGGGTCCAGCATTTCTGTGTGAAATGAAATACTGGCACTTTTTCAGACCCCCCTGTATCTTTTGCAAAGTTGATAGATAGGCCAGTCTTCAATAAAGCTCTTCCAAATTACAGTCCCTGGACAGTAGGAAATGAAATCAGTTTTCCAGTTATTAAGATAATGTAATCTGTTTGGTAGAGAATTGAACGGGCTGATGAAATAGAGCCTTCTGTCCCGTCCGTCTTTTCTCTACTCTGCTTTGAGATTACTGCTCTCCCCCCCTGAGGTGGTGTTCCTCCAGTCTTATTAATGCAGTCCAAGCTGAGGATGTTTCCTCGTTATCTTCCTCTTCCTCTCTC
>NW_019518697.1:0-454 GCF_002814215.2 Seriola lalandi dorsalis
CATTCAATTAAATTAATGTGGGTCATAAAATGAGAAAAGACGTCTCTACAATGATAATAAATGTTTAGTGATTAAATATAAACTCTTTCCTCTCCAGTGTCGACTGCGTCGATGCTGCTGGTCGCACATGTGCAGCGAAGTTATCCTCAGACGTCTGGTAAGCACAAGAGATTTAACCCCAACACCTAATCCTAAAACTGCCAAACAGTACAGGCAGGTCGAGCTAATCCTGCAAAACCCGGATCATAGTTTTATTGCTGAACACCGGAATAACAGGAATTTTACTGTCGAAGGTCAACCTGTCTTTCTTTGTACCTTGGCTTTGCAGCCTTGAATTTTGAAGTATTTCTTTTCATATTACTATTATTAAAAGATAATGCAGATGGACAACAGGATTTTCTAGTAGCAGTAGATCATCTGATTGGTTTGTCGTTGTCTGTTTTGTTTTTTTTGT
>NW_019518698.1:0-511 GCF_002814215.2 Seriola lalandi dorsalis
ATATCATCCCGGTGATAAAAAACTAATTATGCTTGGTTTCTTGAATTTGTGATACTTTAAAACTTCTCATCTGCTAATTTACAGAGCACACTCTCCCTGTGATCAAAGAGATTTATCACTCCCAGAACTTTTGGTTCGGATTTGTTTGTTTAAACATAAAACAATGCATGGCATTTTAAATCCTTGAGAGGCTTCTGTAAGGTGGATCACAGGGAAGTGCCAGTTCAGTGACTAGCAAATTAGTCCAAATACTTGTTGTGACCCCAAATTACTTATTTAATCATCTCCATCACTTATCTGACAAGCTAGCAGGCCTTAGCAGGCCAAATGAGGGATCTCAAAAATTGTGTACAATTAAATTAAATACATCAGAGGAGAATATACTATTGCAGGATGGAAACCTCTCCCATTTCTTTTGTGCTGTACTCAGAACAAGCACTCAAATGAAATAAATCTACATACCATTTAGATTGATAGATAGATACATAGATAGATAGATAGATAGATAGAT
>NW_019518699.1:0-511 GCF_002814215.2 Seriola lalandi dorsalis
ATTTTTAACATTTGTTTGTATTCCATGTCCGTCATTAAATGCCATTTGGAGGCAGTTCACTGGGATTTGGGGAAAATATTCTTTTTTCTCTCCACTAGTATCCTGTCAAAGGAGACGGTGCATTACTTCATTTAACCCCACAATAAAAACTACCAACACTTCAGACCAGCAGGAGAAAGAAAAGATATTCTGATGTGTTGCAAGAGCATGTCTGATGAAAACGCTGCTGCAGGAAACTGTGATGATATGAAAATGTTTACATGTTGAAAATAAGTTGTTCAGGCAGGATATTTTCCTCACTCTAACATAGACAACTATAAACCTGTAGTTTGATTTTGCAGCTCTAAACCTTTAAAACTTCACAGTCTGGTGTTTTTTTTCCCACAGTAACACCTTAATATAATTTAGTTCTGTTTTCTCCCAGCATGAGGGAAACAAAACCAGCCACTAACGGTGCAGGGTGAGCTCTCTGTCAGGAGCATTCACGTGGAGGCCATGACGTCTTTTTTTT
>NW_019518700.1:0-511 GCF_002814215.2 Seriola lalandi dorsalis
ACACACGCACAGACACACACAGACACACACGCACACATACACACACGCACACATACACACACATGCACACACACACACACGCACACACACATGCACAGACATGCACAGACACACAGACACACACACACACACACGCACACAGACACGCACAGACACACAGACACACACACACACAGCGATGTACCTGCTCTCTCAGTTGGTCCAGCTGTTTGGTCAGATCCTCTACTTCTAGCTCCAGCTGCAGCTTCTCAGCCAGCAGACCGTCCACTGACGCCTGCAGCTCTGACTCACAGACAGGAAGGAGCTTATGATGAGTGAGAGACCCCAACACCAAATCCCCCAAAACATCCCAATAAATAATCAAAACACAACTTGTAAGTCCATGACCATGATCCTTATTCCAGCTCCCCTGTGATGATGATCTGATTATGGATTATCTGGATCATGTTAATATGGAAGTTTGAAGGTGCATTTCATAATCAGTTTCATTCAGGTAGAGTAACACTAGCCC
>NW_019518701.1:0-404 GCF_002814215.2 Seriola lalandi dorsalis
GCTGTCAGGGTGGTGAATAATTGCTGCGGCGGACATACTGACACAGTGGACTGACTGTCTTCTAGCTGGTTAATATTTAGTTAAAGCGGCCGCTCACGTGATCAGAGGCTCACAGTGGGAGACAAGAGTGATGTCGTTACAGCAGCTGACAAAGTGTGTGAGAGAGACAGAAAGAGAAACATGAGCTAGAAACCTGGTTCAAGAACGAACAAAAGACAGAGGTAGAAATAATAAACACATACTTGTGTGTGTGTGTGTGTGTGTGTGTGTTAGCTAATCTCTACCTGTTCATTCTCCAGAAAATGGTCGACCAAAGGCAAACAGGTGTGTTAGACTGACTCTACACACACAAACATTCCTCTTTTATGAGATTTACTCAGGTAGTACAGTTACCAGTCACACAA
>NW_019518702.1:0-511 GCF_002814215.2 Seriola lalandi dorsalis
AACACAGCCGTGTGTGTGTGTGTGTGTGTGTGTGTGTCAGCATGAGGCACAATTCATTACAGGTCAGAAGAGTTTGGGTTGATTGACACGCCCATGATTAGCAAACTGACATCTCATACATAGAAATTAATGTATTAACTGACACATTGTACTGACATTTCTCCCTTTGTCAAAACACACATGACCCGAATCCCACACTGTTGCTAATTCGTTGTAACAATAGGGAAGGGAAATATGCAGTGAATTAATGTATGAATCCCTATTAGTCCTGAATGAATTTCTCAAACTTTTAGTAAAAGTGGAGTCACACATAAACTAAATACGAACGAGAAGTTGAAAAGTTGAGCAAAATCAATACAATGCGCTGTTTCTCCACCTTTCATAGCAATGGTTGTCAATCATTTTCTGGAGAGAAAGGGAAGAAGATGGAATATATAGTTATTTTTAAAACAATGGTTCATCAATTTCAATAAAAAGAGAGGGCTTCTCATTTCTAGCCAATGACTACACA
>NW_019518703.1:0-537 GCF_002814215.2 Seriola lalandi dorsalis
GACAGAGGACAGAGGACAGAGGACAGAGGCGCTGGACCAACAGAGACCTCAGTGAACACACGTTCATTACGTTGATGCGGAGCAGCTCTGACTCAGTGTCAGCAGCGCCTCCTGCAGGTCGCACTCGTCATCACTGAACTCAGCAGCCGACCGTCCAACCGTGTTTCATTCATCAACACACAACTCCACACCTCTCTAACACTTCCAACGTTTCCTCATCATCATCATCACCATCATCATCATCATCATCATCATCATCATAACCCCCCCCCCCACACACACACACACACAGGTTCACATGAAGAAGTGCGTCATGTTCAGTGTAACAGAAGAAAACAACTTGTTGGGTGAAAGGTCACACTGACAGTTCACTCTGGACTTTAGAAACAACTCAACTCAAGGGTCACTTACTTTACTGTTCTGGACCTTTCAAACAGTGTCTCAGTGTTGTATCAGAGGTCTCACCTGTTTCCCTGTCTCCCTGTCTCCATGTCTCCATGCTTTGAGGCAGAGGATTTGGATGGAGACCTCGTCCCT
>NW_019518704.1:0-488 GCF_002814215.2 Seriola lalandi dorsalis
TGAGGTTACCGTGACCTTGACCTTCGACTACAACCTTGACTTTTGACCATCAAAATCGAACAGTTCGTCCTAAAGTCCAGGTGAACATTTTTACCTTTTTATCAATACAATCTTATCAATTCCCTTCCCTACATCTGGCGACACCCTGCATCACTGATGTCACATGATGTCATTATGCACTGACACCTCTGCATCACTGTAGCAAGGTGAGAGGTCAAACCACTGGAGATCAGAGATTAATCTTTAGCTCCGACGGAGCCTCAAGAGCAGAATATAATGCAGGTGTTGCCTTAAGGCTGCTGTCATTTCAGTTTAGTGGTACATACAGAAATAACAAACAGATTTGCAATTAATTAAATTACCACAAACTAAAGGCCATATGTTAGACTGAGAGCCTCTGGGTCCCCCCAATTGTTCGGGGGCCTAGGCAGCAGTCCACAGCATCCACTCAAGTATGCATGTTGTTGGTGATTTTCTATTACTATCTA
>NW_019518705.1:0-510 GCF_002814215.2 Seriola lalandi dorsalis
TGTGCCACTGTCTCTGATCCAGAAGAGCAGAAATCTGAGGACACAGTTAAAAAACAAACATTTAAACATAAATTTTACCTGACAGTTACTTTGACCAGTTCTTACATTTACTTTTATGCACCACTTCTGCAAGGTAAATTAAGTAAAACCTTACTAATTTACTAATGCATGTGTTCAAAGAAGTATTTGAATGTTGTGAGGAATAAAACTAAGAATGTTGCTGGGAGATGAAAGCCAGCCAGCCTTGTATGTTCTTTTAAACTGTTTGATATCTTGGGTTTGTGGAGGTCAGAGTTAACTAATGCCATGTTCATGTCACTTCATTCTTTTTTTTAAAAAGGTTCAGGAAAGAGCTGCTTCATTGGAGCATTGTCCCTGGTGTACTTTGAAGGGCTTAAGCTATTCTCTGCGCTCTTACCGTATCAACCTCCAGGAGACAATCACGCTCTGCACAAACCCACAGGCAAGTCCCAACACTGCTGTTACACACACACACACACACACACACAC
>NW_019518706.1:0-491 GCF_002814215.2 Seriola lalandi dorsalis
GAAGTTTGCCACTTGGTTCACACACACCACTTTCATTCCTTTCTTTGTCCCTTCCCACCTCTTTTTCTCCTGCTTCACTCAAAACATTCTCCCCACACTCTCTCACATCATTCTCACACACCCGGTGTATTTATATCACTCACCTCGTGCACTGGGTCAGAAAAAGCAGTGGGTCTCTGACTTAAGGTCCACGGAGCGGCACCCCGGGCGGGGAGTGGCACCCCGGGCGGGGAGTGGCACCCCGGGCGGGGAGCGGCACCCCGGGCGGGGAGCCCACCGCTGCCAAGGGGGTGGACAGCCAGGCACCGGATCACTCCGTCCCGGACAGGACTTTATTTTGCACAACATTTCAAACTTAAATTTTTCTGTGCAATACCCTGGGCAAATATGTAACTGATGTGTATTATTTGAATGTTATTCACACAGTTACACAGGGTAGAGTTACACATTTTTACATATTTCTATTTCCATACATATTGTTCTAGTATATA
>NW_019518707.1:0-823 GCF_002814215.2 Seriola lalandi dorsalis
CAATCGACTTTTACAGATCATCTTAAATTCACCTTTTAAAAAAAGGTACTTGAATACAACATGATACCAAAGTGTTTTGTATCAAAAAATTTGCAGAAAAATCTCAGCTGCACCCATTTGTCCTGGAGCACCGTGTCGAGATAATTTGGCCCTAGGGTTGAAATTCTTCTCTTCTTCCCTACCTCTACTCATGTGGAGGAATTGTTTTGGGGCTTGAAATGGGTTTACCAAAGTTTTACGTTCACAAAAGTACTGCAATATATGAATAAATCAATAATAAATGATGTGTGTCAAGCCCTCCTAACTCCGGCCGTGAGCCATGTACAATCTCCAGAGAATAAGAGAAGTGGAGAGACTCTACAGATTCCAACATTTGAATCATATTTCTAAGCTTCATAAAGGCAAAGATATTCCTACAAACATCAAGAAAACATTGAGAAAAAACCCAAAAACAAACATTTCGGCAGGTTCGTTGACCTCAGAGGGTTTAAATCTGCTCTGATTCAGTGCCGTAAAGAAACAAATGATTTTTTATTTTTCATTCAGGGGAGATTCAAAAAGACAAAATCCTTAAAACGTGTCTGATATGAGACGTACTGAAGCCGCGGCAGCGTGTCGTCTGGAGGCCGAGAGGCGACGCTCCAACGAACTGGCTCTGAGTTTTTCTGGCGACAGATCAGCCGCTCGCTCTGCCGTCCGTCTTTAAAACAAGTTCCCAACAGACGAGGAAACAGACAGATGGGAGGGAGTTTTTTTTTTCTTTTCACCGTCCGTCCTCACGTGTAAACGCCAGCGGCGCTTTGACAGACTTCATTATTCAGAG
>NW_019518708.1:0-322 GCF_002814215.2 Seriola lalandi dorsalis
GGGGTCTCCAATCAATCATCAATCAATCAAACTTATGTGTACAGTACTTTTCATACAGGTCAGTGCAGTTCAAAGAGCGTCACCAACGACTGATGAGCTGAAAAGAAAAGCGATGACAACAACAATAACATGAACAAACAAAAACAAACATAATCAATTTATAATAAAAGAACAAATAAAATAGAATAAAGCATCATCACAATAAAGTACGTGAATAAATAAAGTGACTGATGACCAAAATCCATATTTAATTAAAATCCAGGCTGACAGGAAATGTGTGTGTGTGTGTGTGTGTGTGTGTGTGTGTGTGTGTGTGTGTGTG
>NW_019518709.1:0-509 GCF_002814215.2 Seriola lalandi dorsalis
AGGGAGATGTCTTGATTCCTTTCATAGACATGATTTCTCCGAACCACCAGAGGGCTGATGACATCATCACTTCCTCTGCATCTCTGATTGCAAAGACTAATAATTAATTTTTTTCTCATTCATAAAAAACAATAATTGTAAGATAAAAAGTGAAACACCGTTCAGACTTTTTCTCCGAGCAGAACCAAAAGTTCACACATGATTAGTGCTGATCAATAATGTTGTGAGTCCCTGTCGCCATGTTGTGCTCCAACAGACTCACTTTAAAGATGGGGACGTTCCTGGATTATGTATCCGGCGTGCAGCCACCCAGCTCGCCGCAGCAGCAGCTCCGTCATATCAGCCACCAGGCGGCCCCTTTGATTCTGAGAGGGAAACCCCGTCTGCGATGGTCCTCTGAGGTCTGTCATCCTAATCTTCAAAGTCCTTCAGAGGAACTGAACCTCCTTGGTGGCTGCTTCTGGACACACACACACACACACACACACACACACACACACACACACACA
>NW_019518710.1:0-509 GCF_002814215.2 Seriola lalandi dorsalis
TGCAACACCTACACGTTTGAAACGCCAGCTGAACTCTACGTGTCGACCTACCTCAGTCTGCACCGCGGTGGTCTCCATTTGTTTCTGCTTGAGCGCCATCATCACCTGATCCCTCTCCTGCTGGAACGCCACAGCTTTCTCCTGCATGGACTTCAGTTCGTTCAGGAGCTGATTCAGCTCACCAGACTTCCCCTGTGTCACAGCATCAGAAGAAAACAGAAATATATGAAACCATTTGAAGCAGTTTCAGTTTAAAACGACATGATTATTGAAGCAGCTTTGAAGTGTTGGTGAAGACCGACCTGCTCTTTGTCCTTGAGCATCCTCTCCACAGTCGCAGACTTCTCACTCACTGCACTCAGCTCGAACTCCTTCTCCCTGAGGAGGAGGGAAACCTGCATGTTGGTTTCCTGCAGCGCTCTGAACTCCGACTCTTTTTCTCGGGAGCGTGCGGCGACGAGCTCGTTCTCCTCCTTCAGCTTCTTCACGTCCATTTCCAGGATGAGAGC
>NW_019518711.1:0-1286 GCF_002814215.2 Seriola lalandi dorsalis
GACCACCGCGGTGCAGACTGAGGTAGGTCGACACGTAGAGTTCAGCTGGCGTTTCAAACGTGTAGGTGTTGCATCTGTGTTTGCTCACTGAAAACCTTTCAGTGTATAGACAGAAAATGGCGTATATGAAGCACATTGGCGTTACGGTTTCCTTTTTTTCATTCCTCCACGCTGGCGACGGTCAGAGCGGGAGACCTTTTTATTTTTTGGGTTGTCTGTCGGTCCGTCCCCTTCTCCAGGACGCAGTATCTCAGTAACACATTGACAGAACTGCTTCAGATTTAGCGCAAATTTCCTCGTGGACTCAAGGATGAACTGATTAGATTTTGGTGGCCAAAGGTCAACGGTCAAGTTGACCTCAGAAAACTCTTTTCACACAGTAATTATGACAAATTTTCTTACAATTGGTTGATATTTTCTATGACTCTGGATGAACAGGGATGTCTAGTTTGCATTTGTCTTTACATGTTAAAGTTTATGAAAACACACATTACTCTATATTCTGATGCATTTGATTTTCAGCTGTTGGAAGTCTGGAGTCGAACTTCTTTCCCTTGGACCTCCACATGTAACGGCGTTTGCTTGTTTTTTCTTCGCAGCTTCAGCACACGAGGGACAAAGAACAGCGTCTCAACTTGGAGCTGGAGCGGTTGCGCAATCACCTCCTGGAGATCGAGGACTCGTACACGAGAGAAGCTCTGGCCGCTGAAGACAGGGAGACCGAGCTACGAAGGAGGGTGGCGATGCTGGACGAGAAACTGGCGACCTCCTCGAGCGCGGTGGAGAAATCCAGGTTAGCAAAAAAAAAACTGAAATTGGAATTCAGTTTCACATTAAATGGGACACTGAGGATTAAGACAAGGTTTGCTGTTCACATTTGGTTGGGACTTATAATTAAACAGTCACAGAGGAAATAGAAATAAGCAGAAATACATAGAATATTTTGTTCTTCAATCCACCGTTTGATGAGTTTCTCCTCGTCTGCCTGCAGCCAACAGGCGACCATGCAGGTGGAGTCTCTGCAGGAGCAGCTGAGCGGAGCGGTGAAGCAGCGGGACGACCTGCTCGCACAACTCCGAACGTCCCAGGAGCAGGTCAGCCAGTACGCAGTGTCGCTCTCCAACCTGCAGATGGTGCTAGAGCAGTTTCAACAAGGCAAGTGGCAGGTTCCAACTTTATGAATCTTTGCATGCTCAGTGTACTCTTTACAGATTCCTGCAGTCTAATAGAATCAGGTTTGTTGCAGCATTTCTTTTGTATTATTAAAATGATATTATTAATTGTTA
>NW_019518712.1:0-491 GCF_002814215.2 Seriola lalandi dorsalis
CAGGTGACTCTGTTTATGCTGAATACCAGGTGAATATCGTGATTTCTACAGGTGAGATTTCTTACAAAAACTGCATTTCTGATGCATCTGTCAAAGCAAACTGCAAAAATTATATTACAAGTGAGGGGGAAAGTCCCACAATCAATCCATCCTGCTGCAACAATGGCAATCGGCTTAAAAGACTCACTCCTGATAGTTTAAATAAAAGCTGAACTTTATGATTTTTATTTCTCCCCTCTGACAAGCCTGACAAACACACACATGCACTTAGCAGCCAAACAGTCTGCGTATTGTTGCGGGGGAAACGGGTTGTTGCCCGGGCAGAACGAAGCCCGGTGAGCGCTGGAAAAAAGAAAGGAGCTGAAAGTTTGTGAGAAAGAGAAGATTAAGAGCTTTGTTGTAGAAGAAGCTGCGTGATGATACTCCAGCCTCTGGTGGATGGATGGGTGGATTATAAAGTGTGTGTGTGTGTGTGTGTGTGTGTGTGTGTG
>NW_019518714.1:0-507 GCF_002814215.2 Seriola lalandi dorsalis
ACACACACACACACACACACACACACACACACACACACACACACACACACACACACACACACACACGAGAAACGAGGAGGAGTTTATTCCCGTTGCTAGGAGATCCCGGTGAACAGCTTCGCCAAGTTAGACATATTAAAACCGGAAATGGATAAATCTCCCTTTAGAATAAAAGTGGGTACAACTTACTTATTTCTGTTAAACAACAATAACATTTTTTTTTTTTTTAAAGGAAAACCAAAATAAAAGCTACAGAAACATGTTCAGGACCAGAACAACTTTACATCTGGATTGAAGGCCTTGCCATGATTACTTCTTTTTATTGGGACAAATCATCTTTAAACTATTGCACATGAAACCAACCAACCAACATAAAAAACAAAATGCACTGTTTGTAACTTCCTCATTAGAAGTTTTAAGATGCATGTTCCTGAAGCTTAACTGACTGTGTCTGGAACATTAAATCTAAAGTGGAAGTTCCTCTGAAAGATTGTTAATTACATTTTT
>NW_019518715.1:0-499 GCF_002814215.2 Seriola lalandi dorsalis
TAGATTGTTCCAAGTGAGGGGATGCCAGCCTGTGCATGTCAGCATTTCCAGGCTGGCAAGAAAGCAGCGCCCAGCCCTCCTCCTCTGGGTGAGCTGATGAGGCAGGGAGCATAGGATGGTGTGAGCAGGGGTCTCTGTGGTGGAGGTGGGGCGGTGGTGGAGGAGTGGATGGATGGAGGGGGTGGGAAAAAACAGAGGTCTAGTTACACAGAGTATGCTGGGCTCCGCCTGGAAGGAGCATCTCAGGCCAATTCAGAATGCGGCCCTGGCACCATGAAGACAGTCGGGGCTGTCACACACACACACACACACACACACACAAACATGCAAACCCAAACACACATACGCAGCCTGTCCATCCCCATTCCTGCCTGGTGGACCCGACCTGTCAGGCGCGGCGTGTCGGAATATTTATCAGCAGGGAAAACAGCTTGTCCTTGTTGCTGCTGTCATGTATGCCAGAGGGCAGAGAGAGAGAGAGAGAGAGAGAGAGAGAGAG
>NW_019518716.1:0-507 GCF_002814215.2 Seriola lalandi dorsalis
ACACACACACGCACCACACAAGCAGTAGTTCTATGACTCCCTATTAAGCCTTCAAATGGATGTTTATGCTTTTGCTTAATAGGAACAGGCCTCAAAACTATACGTTTCAAAATCAGGCAAGGTCAAAAAAAACAAAACTTTATGCTGAGCAGCAAATACATTGTACCTCCCTAATGCCCCTCTTATTGCTTACCTTAACTATTTCATACTGTACTCATGTGTGGCTTTGATTAACTAAATGAATGAAATTTGTCATTCATAGTGGGCTTAGGGGAGCGGGAGGTGGCATTTATAGAGTTCAACATTTTTCAAAATAAGGTTAGTTGTTGCTCTTTTCATACATCACACTGTGCCTGTAGAACATTCTGCTAGGAAGGAGATAAAACTGTGGAACAGATGTCCCTGTTGTCCTTCTGCCCTGTGTGTGTGTGTGAGTGTGTGTGTGTGTGTGTGTGTGTATGTGTGTGTGTGTGGATGTGCGTGAGTGCACAAATCCTTTACCATTAG
>NW_019518717.1:0-660 GCF_002814215.2 Seriola lalandi dorsalis
AAATATATTTTTTAATGTATTTATTAACCATGGACATGTTTTAGCTCTCTGTTTGCAGGCTACTGTAGGTTTACTACTGGGCTGGGAGGGGCTTTGTACTTCTTTCATTGACATTACAGTGCAGTGAACTGGTGAACAACATTATCACCTGTCGTTCTTGACTGAAGTCTCGGAACAAGTCCGCACGGTTGTCCTTTAAATGTTTCGACAGGTTTGAAGTGTTGCCTGCTTTTGCGAGACACACTTTGTATCACCGCTTGCACTGCGGTGCTTCTGGGTTCAGTGGCTCGCCTTTATCGTTCGGTTTGAACCTGAAATATTTCCACACCGAACTTCGGGCCCCCATTTTGTCCACAAGTAAGGGCTTTTCTGCAGCTGCCATCTCTATCTACTGTATTTTCTTCAACCCGCTCCTTCTGTCCAAGATGCGACTTGTCGTTTCTCTCTCCTCCTCAGTCTAAACATGCGAGTGCGCGTGGGAGGCGGCTTACATCCGCTCGGGCAACTACGTCACACTCGCTGGCCTCGCTGTGCTTAAAGAGACAGGCTCCAATTTACCAATTCATTTGCATTCAATAAAATGAAATAAAAGTACCGTTTGTTTTTAAATGCTGGTATAGTACCGTTTTCAAAACTCTAGTATCGCGGTACTATACTGGT
>NW_019518718.1:0-506 GCF_002814215.2 Seriola lalandi dorsalis
GATTAGAATATGTACTTAAATAAATACAAACTTCTTAAAAAGCAAAATCTTTCTAAACGTTCGTCAGACTCATTCAGTCCTCCAGCCAATCACAGTGCAGGATTCTCTGTGGGCGGGGACCAATGAAAATAAATCAATAAATAAAAAATCAGCGCGCGAGGCCCTCTCTCCTGCTGCACTAAAAGCTCCAGATTTGTTTCTGCATTAATTATTGATCGTTAATTACAACACACACTGTTGAATTATTGATCACAGTGTTAATTATTAATCAGAGCTTGTCTCACATGTGTGTCTGCAGTGATACTGAAGCCAGACACACAAACACACGTTCAGTCAAAAATACGTGAATCACGTCTTTATCGTGTCAAAACCTTTACTTTTGTCTCCTGATGGTGTTTTACGTCTGTTACACACCAATGTTACACAATAATGCTACACAAAGAGACACAAAACAACCACAAAGAGACACAAAACAACCACAAAGAGACACAAAACAACCACAAAGA
>NW_019518719.1:0-1560 GCF_002814215.2 Seriola lalandi dorsalis
TCTCCTGATGGTGTTTTACGTCTGTTACACACCAATGTTACACAATAATGCTACACAAAGAGACACAAAACAACCACAAAGACACAAAACAACCACAAAGAGACACAAAACAACCACAAAGACACAAAACAACCACAAAGACACACAAAACAACTACAAACACAAAACAACCACAAAGATACAAAACAACCACAAAGATACAAAACAACCACAAAGAGAGACAAAACAACCACAAAGACACAAAACAACCACAAAGATACAAAACAACCACAAAGACACAAAACAACCACAAAGACACACAAAACAACCACAGCGACACAAAACAACCACAAAGAGACACAAAACAACCACAAAGACACAAAACAACCACAAAGAGACAAAACAACCACAAAGAGACACAAAACAACCACAAAGAGACACAAAACAACCACAAAGACACACAAAACAACTACAAACACAAAACAACCACAAAGATACAAAACAACCACAAAGAGACACAAAACAACCACAAAGAGACACAAAACAACCACAAAGATACAAAACAACCACAAAGATACAAAACAACTACAAAGACACAAAAAAACACAAACACAAAACAACTACAAAGAGACACAAAACAACCACAAAGAGACAAAAAAAACACAAAGACACACAAAACAACCACAAAGATACAAAACAACCACAAAGATACAAAACTACAAAGACACAAAAAAACACAAACACAAAACAACTACAAAGAGACACAAAACAACCACAAAGAGACACAAAACAACAACAAAGAGACACAAAACAACCACAAAGACACAAAACAACCACAAAGATACAAAACAACCACAAAGACACAAAACAACCACAAAGACACAAAAAAAACACAAACACAAAACAACCACAAAGATACAAAACAACCACAAAGATACAAAACAACTACAAAGACACAAAAAAACACAAACACAAAACAACTACAAAGACACAAAAAAACACAAACACAAAACAACTACAAAAACACAAAAAAACCACAAAGACACACAAAACAACCACAAAGACACAAAAAAAACACAAACACAAAACAACCACAAAGAGACACTAAAGAGCAGCAGCATGATCATTGTAGTTTTGTGGTTGTCTTGTGTCTCTGAGTCTGGAGGTCTCGCTCCTATGAACTCCTGTGGTCGGGCCTGTGTGGGGTTACCTCCTGTTCTGGTACCAGGTCTTCACCTGGGTGTCACTGAGTTGCAGTGAAGCCGCCAGCTCCATCCGGTCCTGGACGCTCAGGTATTTCTGCTTCTGGAAGCTTCTCTCCAGCCGCGACAGCTGCTGGTCGCTGAACGCCGTCCGAGCTTTACGAGGCTTCTTCAGGCGGCCCGCGGCGGGGTCTGAGGTCCCGCCGCGCACTGAGTGATTGACAGGTGGAAATGACATCATGACAGCATTAATTGATCAGACTGGATTTATTCTAATGCAATTGAAGCTTCTGTTAAAACAACCAGATGATGAACATGGAGATGAAGATCATCACTGATGAAGGACTTTAAACTGGATTAAAGAGATTTACATGAAGCA
>NW_019518721.1:0-506 GCF_002814215.2 Seriola lalandi dorsalis
TATAGTTGTCAATGGATAGTGGACTTTCACTTTTCAAAGCAATGTAGGTCTGGACACTCTGCTGGAAAAAAAAAGGTGTAAACATTGACAGCTGATTGAAAATGATAATAGTGGATATTTTACTGCATGCATAAATCTAGTCATACTCATTATTATCTACATTTCATGTTATAGATTTTCAGGAAAAATAGATATGGTCAGGAAACGGAACTGCAATAGATATGATGATCCAACTGGAGGCTGATAGCGGAGGAGAAATCTGGCTAAACTAACATCACTAAGCTTGTGTGGGCTTACATGCTGGTGAGAACATCATCACTTCATCTTCATGGAAATGAGCATGAATTTTTAAGCTTTGTGGGCTGATAATTTACATATTCTTTTGGTTTTGGCTTCATCTCCAGAGTTTACCCAAGGATGGATTTATAACGACAGGAAGGAAGATCCTGGAGGAGAATTTTCATCATCATTTCAACAGGAAAAAAAAAAAGGGGGGGGGGGGAAAA
>NW_019518722.1:0-498 GCF_002814215.2 Seriola lalandi dorsalis
TGTGTGTGTGTGTGTGTGTGAGTGAGAGATGTTAGTACACCACAAATCTCACATGTAAGTAGTCCTAGCAAAAGTGTGTTTTGTTGTGATAAGTTAGCACTTTTCCTATGTGTTTATGTCCTTGTGTGTGTGTGTGTGTGTGTGTGTTCATGTGGGCATCTTTAAGTTAGGGCAGGGTGATTTCTATACACCGTTGAAGTTGACCTCTTATTATTTTTTGTACAATAAAAAAGGTCATGTATTATGACTTTCAAGAACATATATTTAATATATTAATATATATTATATTTGTTGCAGCTATGTGATATCATAAATAGATCTGATCTTCATGCCCTCTCTTACCTGTATCCATCTTCAGAATATTTTAAATTCTCCAAACTAAATGATAACAAAATTGAATATTTTGTTAGTCTATTCGCCATAAAAACTATTTACAGGACAACATCATTTATCTGTGTCTTCCCAAAGTGTTACAAATCACTGTTGAAAAATGAGTTC
>NW_019518723.1:0-489 GCF_002814215.2 Seriola lalandi dorsalis
AGGAAAAGGATGAATAAATATGACATATGAGAGGATCTACACTAAAATGGATTCAGGAAATGCTCTTATGTCCTGCGCTGAAGTAGAAATTTGTATTGAGGCAAGAACGAGCCAAAGCTGTAACAGCAAGATATGCATCTGCTGAAATGTTACACAGATGCTTTATGGAGGGGAACAGGCAAACATACAGCACCATCTCATGAGACAAGTTCAGCAAAGTCGGGGGTATTTCTGTGATAGTCGGCGAGTAAAAACTGTTAAGAAGGCAGTAAAAGAAGTGGATCAGTAACACTATGTTCGTCTGTAAAGAAGAACAAATAATGATCACAATGAATAAATATGAGCAACACCGAATTGCAACAGTAGAAAGAAACAGCGGCTGCCGCCAAGCTCTGAAAAGATAGCTGGAGGAAAACGGCATGTGTAAGTAAATAGGCCTATCACTGCCAGGTCATTAAAGCACTGTGGGGATTTTTCATTAATACAGTA
>NW_019518724.1:0-506 GCF_002814215.2 Seriola lalandi dorsalis
ACGCTTCGCCGAAGGTCGATAAATTAATAGCGTCTGTCTCCAGGTTTCCTGGATGAACGGACAGATCAGTAAATCATCTGCCGTCCTCAGGGAGGGGCTGCTGCTCATACAGGAACCTACAAAGTGTATTTCACTCATCTTGAACATTTGATGTTGAGACCTGAGATTTCCCAGCAGCCTCTCTGCATGAGGCTTCTCCACAGACTGACATTCGCGGAAACACAGAGCTGTCAGGTGTGCCTCTATCATTACACGCAACTGAAGACAATCAGTTATCTGACTGTGAAGCTGCAACATGCCTGGAAGAGACGACATCCTGAACCCTCAAATCTTCTCATTAATAATGACGTCATTAGTATTTAAACAGAGAATTAATGGTAATTGACTTCTAATGGAAAGTGCTTTCACATTTAGCCTCTCAGTCACACACTGATGGCAATTTGGGATGAATTAATGGATCAATTAAAGGTTCTGTAAATGAGATTTGAAACAATAATACGGCAGTA
>NW_019518725.1:0-506 GCF_002814215.2 Seriola lalandi dorsalis
CTGACTGAGAAACTGCTTCCGCCTCCAAAATTGGTCGTGTCGCCGCCTTGTGGCTGAGTTGAACACTGAAGAATAAAACGGACATAAGTGCAGTAATTGTGCTGCTTATGTTGTATAAAACATTTCTGGTTGGGATAGTGTGGGAAATAACTTAGATGCAAAGACCAAAGATCTGTGAGGAAGCATGAGTGACACAAGAAGGCCCAATCCCAATGTCCACCCTCACAGACTCACAGACTCTGACTTTCTCAAATAAATTGAAAGGGCAAATCTCAGCTTTGATCAATTTCAATGATCAAAAAGGCCAAATTGAGAACAATAACTGATGATATGACATAAAGTAAGAGAAGCACCTGCACAAAAAGTAATAAAACAATCATGGAGATGTAGTTGAACGGTTTATCTAACACTTGCTTTGAAGACTAATAGTTATTATGGGGAGTTGGCCTGTCAGTTAAGGACCTTGACAGAGGAGCTTAAGTGAAACCCAAAAGGTGGAAAAAAAA
>NW_019518726.1:0-506 GCF_002814215.2 Seriola lalandi dorsalis
TTTTCATTGCAAAAATATTTTTCTAGAAAGCAACGTGGCATCTGGCAGCAGATAAAACACTGATTGCCTTCGGGGAATAAAGAGAAATGAAATAATGAAAGAAAAGTGGGGCAAGGGATTGGAAAAGAAAACATTGCATTAATCAGCTGGCAGTGGTTTTGGACCAGCAAGCCATGGACCACAATGGAACTTTGAATTAGTTGTTGAAGTCAGCTCATTCCAGCTGCCCTACTTTTCACAGCACAACACAGAACCTGTGCAAGCTGCTGCTCGCATGTAGCACACACACACACACACACACACACACACAACCAACTGACCCCTTCACAGTAAGGTGCCTTTAATTTTCAGCGCCAATACACTTGATTTTACTTCACTTGAGTGACCCCCTTTTATCATGATTATAGGTAAGTTGAACACATTACCATCCTGACTGACACATTTGACATGGTTTTAATCTCACATTGAAAACATGGCTGACACGAGCAAAACATGAGTCTCTTTGA
>NW_019518727.1:0-505 GCF_002814215.2 Seriola lalandi dorsalis
GCCCCCCTCTTCTGTCTTTCCATTTCCCGTGTTTGCAATCAATCACGCTGCATCTAAAACTTAATTCCTGTCGGTGGTGCTGAACAAAAAAAGAAAGTCGCCAGGATTCGTCCTCTGGGCGGGCGCCACAGTGGCGGACCAATCCGATTTGATCGCCATCGCCACCCTCAGAACCACGCTGCTAGCATGGCTAAAAATGACCTGTGACTAATTTGAAGCCACAAATGGATGGATGATTTCGTCCCAAAACGTCGATTGGAAAACATTATCAATCTTTCCAGCTGCAGTAGCCAAAGGCAGCAGACTCGGGCCATGTTGACAGGTTTGTGGATGAATTTTAAAAACTTTTTTTTTTGGTCCATGTCTATGTTTTGGCCATCAGCAGCTCTTTCGAGAAACACTTCATGGAAAGTGGCTAAGAAAAACTTTTGTAGTTGCTCAGACGGGAATATCTAAACTCCTGGACTGGAAATGGCAAAAAAAAAAAAAAAAAAAAAAAAAAAAA
>NW_019518728.1:0-505 GCF_002814215.2 Seriola lalandi dorsalis
ATGTCTCTCTTTCTTCTTCTCTTCCACAGCTGTACAAGCGCTTCAGTCTCCCAGATAGCCCGCCTGAGTCAATGGGTAGAGGAAGAGACTGGAACGTCGACCTCATCCCCAAGTTTCTCATGGCCAATGGTCAGTCCCCCATCACTGAGTCTGTATAGAGGGAATATATAACCATCAAGCTCTCATCATTTGTTACTGAGATAAGAAATAAGGAATTAACTAATCAGACTACATGTAGATGCTAAAATGTAACATATGTCTGTGTGTGGTTGCAGGTCAGCTTGTGAAGATGCTGCTATACACAGAAGTGACACGGTACCTTGACTTTAAAGTGGTGGAGGGAAGCTTTGTCTACAAAGGAGGAAAGATCTACAAGGTGCCGTCAACCGAGACTGAGGCGCTAGCTTCAAGTAAGTCGCTTGAATACGTATCGTCACAATTTGTATGATACAAAGAGAAGAGTGTTTAAATCACAATTAAATCATCAACATTAAGGCCTTTTTTG
>NW_019518729.1:0-505 GCF_002814215.2 Seriola lalandi dorsalis
TCTCTGTCTCTCTCTCTCTCTCTCTCTCTCTCTCTGTCTCTCTCTCTCTCTCTCTCTCTCTCTGTCTCTCTCTTGCCCACTTCTCTTCTCTCCCTTCAGCAGCAGACACAACAGAACAGAGAGCATCATGGGAAACAGATCAAAATCAGAGACTGGTCAGACAGATTCTGGTTTGGACTCATGAGGTTCAGTAATCCCAGCAGGGGGCAGCAGATCTTCAACAGGCCTTTATCTTCATCACAGTTTAACAGTTTTTATTCAAATGTCACAACAGGTAAATTCAGATTTTAATGTAAATACAGAAAATATGTTAATAAACCATTCTGTTGACAGCATTAAGAGGTCCTCTTTGTTTTGGAGGAGTTGCTGTGTCCATTGGTAGGGACACCAATGTTGAGCCCAAACTTTCACCCTTGCACACACATACACCACAGAGGAGGAACCCTGGGTGGAGTTAATGAGAAGCAGATACTGTCACTGCCCTTCCCAGAGTTCGCAGTGGTCA
>NW_019518730.1:0-504 GCF_002814215.2 Seriola lalandi dorsalis
TAAGCACTTGACCTTCTTAATGACTCATTGAAGTCATCACTATAACATATGTTTAACAGTCATCAGACAATTACCTAACACATTCATTCTACAGTATTTCTATGAAAAATGAAATATACTTAAGTCTAATCTCATCAGTGCTTGTATGTTGAATACAACCTGTGGAGTTAGTGTTCACAAGATTTAATTAAAGCACGCACGCACGCACGCACGCACGCACGCACAAACAAACACAAACACACACAAACACGTCAACATGACGTCATCGCATTCTGCATGCCAGTGAAACGGTGGAAGTATAAAAGACCACTTAAAAATGTCAAGGTTGAATCTTTCAGAAAAATAGGCAACTGTTCATTAACGAAAATGTTGGCTTAAAAAAGAGGACATCTCTCCCATGTTTTATTCAGGTTTTATATTCATATTAACACTGCCATGCATGTAGTGATGTCGTGAGTAACACTATTCATTTTCTTACCCATGTTCACCTCCTGATTCAGTAAA
>NW_019518731.1:0-371 GCF_002814215.2 Seriola lalandi dorsalis
TGCTGGATGGTGCAACTGGTGCTGCAGCCACAATGGATTATGGGGCACTTGAGTATATAAAGTTAGCTCATGGTGCATACTCAAACATCCTTGGTGAATTAGCATACATCTAAGTATTTCTTACATGTACAAAATGCATTTGGAATGCACTACATACTCATTTTGACATAATACTTTGTATGAAGAATATGTAGTTACTGTGAATTCATTCATTCATTTTAAAAAAAAATAAAAAATCTGGCCATGAAGCTTTTAGTCCCCACTAAGGCCAGCAGCAGTGCCAACAGCTGCTGATTTGATCAGTGATGATCCAGGAATGTCAGTGAGAGACAGTGGTTACAATACTTTTGGAAAGTTATCACAGTGACAAA
>NW_019518732.1:0-447 GCF_002814215.2 Seriola lalandi dorsalis
AGAGAGAGAGAGAGAGAGAGAGAGAGAGAAACTAGCGTTTGAAAGAGGAAACTTGGTCCTGACACATATACACACACACACACACACACAATACTCAATGACTCAGCTTGTGGACTTGAAACCCAGAATGCAGGAACTTTCTTTCAACTCCTAATCTGTTGCAGATTTGTGACCTTATTCAGATTTTATGTGGTCATTTCAGGTATGTTTTGACGTAACTGTCATTTCAGGGCTTTTTCAAACTAACGAATTGGAGCTCATACTGAACATAAATACGAAGGTTTCTTGAAGATACAGGAAATACGCTGCAGGTGAGTCACAATAGCGTCTTCGGGTTTGCTCGGGAAGACGTTAGCCCGCTTATTTACTTCGCCGATGCCACTGCATTGATACTGCAATAAGCTCAGTCTGGCGTCATCCAGCAAAGCACCACACAGGCCATTTAAT
>NW_019518733.1:0-357 GCF_002814215.2 Seriola lalandi dorsalis
CACACACACACACACACACACACACACACACACACACACACACACACACACCAACCTCCCTTCCTCTGTCCCTCTCTAGATAAGAGTCATAAACTACAACCCACATTCCAATCCTGGGTAGTGACCAGCAGAACTCGCTTCACAGACACAGATCTGAGGAAGAATGTAAAATTAAATATCTAGCTGTTCTGTAGCTCATGAGATGTTCCTATGCAATAGTTTAATCCCAAACTTCTATCCCATAGAATGTTTGAAATGTAACATGTAGACTTTAAGACAATGTCCTTCATGTGACCATACTGTCAGCATCCTTCACACAAGGTAACACACTACATGACATCCAGAATGTCCATATTA
>NW_019518734.1:0-504 GCF_002814215.2 Seriola lalandi dorsalis
AGTCAGACCGTTTCACAAAAATAAAGACTAACTCCTAACCCTGCCAAAAGCATTAGACACCTTACCCCCAGGCTAGCTCAGGCCTAAGACCAATGTTACAATCAATGACACCCGCGCTGACCATTAGCACCCAACAAGAAAAAACAGGAAAACATGGCTCATGATTTGAGATATGCTAACATTGTTCTGGAGAGAATGATGAGAAGGGAAAGGGTTTTTTGCAGCCATTTATTTCCAAATGATTAAATCAAAAAATGTTATTGTTACATTCTTCATACAATCTTGTAACTGTTGAGTTCCTTCACTAGACAAACATCTTCTGCTGGGGTCAGCTGAGCTGAGTGGATGGATGTGGTTCGTCTGTCGGCCATTTTTTCATATTGGAAAAAAGTCTTAATTTACCCAGAATTCACTGCGCCACAATTCCGCTTAAGGTAATCGGGAACTAAACTGCTTTATGCAACGGATGAACTTAGACATCTGTCTTTGTGAAACCAGACCCTG
>NW_019518735.1:0-503 GCF_002814215.2 Seriola lalandi dorsalis
TTGGGTCTGTTCCTCTTGGTGGCTCCCTCAAACGCCAGGTAGGACAGAGACGCCTGTTCACTTCCTCCGAAGTCCACCTTGAAGATGTCACCTGACTTGGTGGTGACGATGCCGATGACTGTCTCGCCTTTAGCGGGGACATACTGAGGACAAAAAGACAGACTCAGTTCCCAGCATGCACTGCTCCATCACCTGTCTCCTCTTATTAGTGTCTTTCCTGCAGTTTTCTGTCTGAGCTGCTGAACTCGTGTTAATCCAAGACACGTTTCACCATAAATCTATGTTAGCTTTTGTTAGCTAGCTGTGTTATCTGTTAGCTTCTGTTAGCTAGCTGTGTTAACTGTTAGCTGGCTCTGTTAACTGTTAGCTAGCTGTGTTAACTGTTAGCTTCTGTTAGCTAGCTGTGTTAACTGTTCGCTGGCTCTGTTAACTGTTAGCTAGCTGTGTTAACTGTTAGCTGGCTCTGTTAACTGTTAGCTAGCTGTGTTAACTGTTAGCTTCTG
>NW_019518736.1:0-379 GCF_002814215.2 Seriola lalandi dorsalis
GTTAGCTGGCTCTGTTAACTGTTAGCTAGCTGTGTTAACTGTTAGCTTCTGTTAGCTAGCTGTGTTAACTGTTCGCTGGCTCTGTTAACTGTTAGCTAGCTGTGTTAACTGTTAGCTGGCTCTGTTAACTGTTAGCTAGCTGTGTTAACTGTTAGCTTCTGTTAGCTAGCTGTGTTAACTGTTAGCTTTCGGTGATTCAGCTGCAGCTCTCTGGCGGAAGTTTACCGACACAGAGTGTGAACTTCATCTTTGGTTTGAATTCAGTCCGAGAATCTTAGAACATGGCCCGCGCTGTCGTACCGACGGGAAAAGCTTAATCTGCGTGTTTTGGGAACGGGGTTCTGAATGTTCAACCAGGACTCACCCTCCGCTGCTGGGA
>NW_019518737.1:0-502 GCF_002814215.2 Seriola lalandi dorsalis
TGGCAATGATTTGGGGCTGGTGATGGATGGGTAGGAGGAGGTTCTATTGAAAAAGAATATCGGTATATCGGTATTAAATCTACCTTACCCGCTAATTGGCAAAACAACCTCCACTCCCAAACAAAAAAGGCTAACATGTAATTAATGTAGGACTGAATAATAAAGCAAAAAAAAAGGGCAGTTCAGTGTGATTGCACTCGGTCGTGTAAAAATCCAATTAGCACATTCTGTTGCACATATATCATGTTTTCTCAGGTGAACAGTACTTCAGGCATGATGCTGTGACTGAGTTTACTCAAGTGTGTTCACAGCCTGACATTGCCAATCCCTTGTCATGACACCGAACATCATTTAAAATATTAAATGCCAAAGGATTCACAAAAAATCCCAAATTCTCAGCACCTGCACTTCAGACTTTATTCTTGTCAAGCCATTTGTCAAAAACCTCTCAGGGACAAATCTGGAAAACTTCTGAAGTTGACATTAAAGACTTTTATGAAAG
>NW_019518738.1:0-360 GCF_002814215.2 Seriola lalandi dorsalis
ATATATATATATATATATATATATATATATATACATATATATATACATATATATATATATACATACATATATATATACACATATATATACATATACATATATATACATATACATATATATTTTATTTTATTTATTTTTTTTTTATTATTTTTTTTTTTTTAATGTAACTAATGTCTGTGTTCCTTCAGTAGTGTACAATAATTAGTTTGGGAGTGGCAATGATTTGGGGCTGGTGATGGATGGGTAGGAGGAGGTTCTATTGAAAAAGAATATCGGCATTAAAATATAATATCGGTATATCGGTATTAAATCTACCTTACCCGCTAATTGGCAAAACAACCTCCACTCCCAAACAAAAAA
>NW_019518739.1:0-480 GCF_002814215.2 Seriola lalandi dorsalis
TCATTTGCATGCTCATGTGGACTCTGTAGTAATATTATTTAGCTTAGGCTCAGTGGTTAGCTAGCTATTAGACCAGTGCTTAACCCCTGTGCTGTGAAGCAAGATCAAGTGTGCTGTGGAATTTTAGGACGACCAATTAATTTTTATGTACCTAATGTGTCCTCCATTTTGGTAACAGGAGGATGAGTAATTATTTAGCTGCTAATCAAATCAGGTAATTCCCTCTCCCTCCCTTCCTGAGGTCATGACGTTAATCACACAGCTATATTAATAGCAATTTTTCCGTCCACTAATTCTGTCCTAGCTAGTATTTTTGTGAAAGTGATGCTTGTGAAAGTTAAAGTTCAATTCTACCCTAAAGCCATGAAAGATTAAAGCTGCACTGTTTGCCCAGTCTGTTTTATGTCACCAGAGCTGTACACGTTCTCTCTCTCTCTCTCTCTCTCTCTCTCTCTCTCTCTCTCTCTCTCTCTCTCTCTC
>NW_019518740.1:0-501 GCF_002814215.2 Seriola lalandi dorsalis
CTCTCGTTTCGAGGATCTCGCATGTTTCACTCTTATTTGTTCCCGCTGTTTTTCTGCCAACACAGAGTCCTCGCAATGGCAGTGATGTAACCACGACGTCAACTCTAAACTGGTCTATACAACCAAAACAACAAACATCCCAAAGATGTGACTTGCATTGATTCAAGGTACTTAAATAAGATGGGGCAGTTAAATCTGTGAATGGTATCCATAGCAATGAACATCAACAGGTCCCCCAATAAGGTAGCTGTCTGTGACCTAAAAGAAAGGCATGTATGACCTATCTATATTATTTTATCCCTACAATGTGTACTTACTCTTCATTTCCATTTTCTCCATAGATATCATGGAAATAGTCCTGTCTGTCCATAATCTCTTGGTATTTCTCAGCATATTCTGTAAAAGCAGAGAGACAGACATTCAGGCACAAGACATGCTGCAACATGATTTCCATTTAAAGTAGGAGTGAACTGCTTTTTTTCTAGCATGTAAATGACTTAT
>NW_019518741.1:0-567 GCF_002814215.2 Seriola lalandi dorsalis
AGAAGTTAGAACTAGTTACATGTTAGCTGTTAGTGTAGAGATTAACTAGTTTAATTTAGGGCTGTAAAGGCTTTTGTGTAGCTTGTGTATGTGATTGTGAGAGAGAGATTGTTTGTGTGTGTGTGTGTGTGTGTGTGTTACCTCTTGCCAGGCCAGGTATGTGGCACACTGCACACAATGGAAGAGAACATCAGAGCAGTGACAAAGGAGAAGAGAACCAGGTAGATGAGACCCTCGACTCCGTCATAACACAGGCCTGTTAATGCCTGAACATAGTCCTACAACGACAGGAGAGGAGAGGAGAGGAGAGTCAGTTGTTAAGAAGGATCTTGGGATTTGAGGACTTCTCTCTTCTCCTAACACAACAAACAAAGTGACTCACCATGTGTAGGCTGCGACAGTCCACCAGAGCAGTCAGCTGGTGAAGACCAACCTCCGTGGAATTCAGCACAGACTGGATTTGCTCGAGACTCCCCTGCACGCACAGAGCAATGGTTACACATTCACGCTCAAATATGGATATCCGCCTTCATGTACATCCACACACACATACACACACACACAAAC
>NW_019518742.1:0-501 GCF_002814215.2 Seriola lalandi dorsalis
AGCAAACACCAGGAGACGCCATTCACGCCGATCGACAGCCACGCCAACCAGCACCGAGGAGATTCAGGAAGAGCCTCACCTGCCTAAATATATAGTGCGTAACGGCCCCGCCCAATCATTAACACGCCGGTGGATGATTGGATCCGAACGAGGACAAATCAATGCGCCAGAGAAGAGTTAAAAAAAAAAAAAAGCATATGAGATAAAGTTGCTCCAGTATATTTTTCTGCCTTGATTGTTATTTACATGGCTTATGACTGAAATGTATTCTGTGTCACATACACTGATATTTGTGATTGTTGTATGCTGTTGTTGTTGATAATTTAGTCATTACACACATGAGCTGAAGAAAGCTTGTGTCCCTCATCTTTGACTCTGATATCCTCCTTTTTAGGGCTTTTACACATGGGGTACTACTTGGTGATCTCTGTGGCTATTGTTGTTTCAGAGACACTGTTGGTAGTCTGTCTTCTGGCTGATCAGTTCATCATTTTCTTTTTT
>NW_019518743.1:0-568 GCF_002814215.2 Seriola lalandi dorsalis
GAGACGTGCCACTGGAGAAGCTTCCTCATAAAAACATGAGGAATTTCAGCAGCACACCTGCTACTGCCACACACACACACACACACACACACACACACACACACACACACACACACACACACACACACACTTTCCGAATCATACTCGGGGATAGCAGCCAGACATGAATCGAATCGCTACCAGGACCTTAAAGGTCAGGTTGTAACAGCCAACTGTCTGAAAAAAGAAAACAGCTTTGTAGTCAAGCCAGACCCCATAAGCCTCTGCCCTCTGACGCCCCAACAGAAGAAAGAAAAAACTACACTGGTCCCAGTAAAACCATTATGGGGACACCTGAGAAGGTGCATATTCATTTAAAAGTCCCATTGAGCATCCGGCTCATTACATTATGAGACTGTAGGCGGTCCTGAGTGGCCTCTCAAAGCTCAGGCTACAACAGCTGAAGTGATTTTTTTTTTTTTCCCCACACACTCCAACTCAATAAACAGCCTTACTCAGCTTTAGTTTTCTTCCTGGGACTTCATCCTCTCCATTTCACACAGCAGACCCCCCCCCCCCCCCCCCCCCC
>NW_019518743.1:588-1479 GCF_002814215.2 Seriola lalandi dorsalis
CTCCCTTCTCTCTTTTTTTTTTTTGTCTTGTCCCTCGGTCAAAGGAGACATACCCAGACCGCAGCAGGCTGTCAAACGTCTCCATGGCAAAGCATACGTGAGAGGAATCACGACGAGGTGGGCGAAAACATCCTCCGGTAGACTCTTTCACTTCACCTCCGAGGATGAGGAGGTTATTGCCGCACTCATAGGGGGTTTGTGTTGTCTACGTGTTGGCTGATTTCACTGCTCATTACCGGGAGCTGAAATGCTCATAATGAGGTTTGTGTCCATGTCACCCCCCCCCCCTCCTCCCCTCCTCCTCTCTATCTGATAGCTTCACTGTAGTCAACTTCAAATCCCATTGGACACACGCGCGGGCACGCATGCAACAGCACGAGCAACACAGAAGGGAGAGAAAATAGTACCAAGAACGATAAGGTCACTAACTCACTGTGGATGTTTCCGCCGCACTCGCAGCGCACATTACGGGGGGCGGGGGGGGACTTCTCCAGTCTTAGGGGACACTGGTGCCAAAAATAGACCCAGAGACAGTCTGTGAAATACAGTCAGTCCACATTATAAAGAGGGCCCCCTTGGACTTACAGCATGTCCCGGCCTGGCTTTTTACATGCACCTGTTCGGGTTTTGAAGCCAGAGGAGGGAAGGAAGGAGCCTGGTGGGCTCCAGGGCAGCTTCAGCTGTCCAAAAGAAAAAACAAAAAAACGCCGGGGCCACCGAAGGCGGGTGGGATAAGGGGATAAGGGAAAGACGGAAGGGAACGAGGAGAGGAGGGTGAGGACTGAAGGGAGGGAACAGGGGCGGAGAGCGGTAGCAGGGATAAGTAGCCCAGAGAGCCAGCTAATAACACAGCGATTGCCTAAAAATATCCTCGACCACAGAGCTGCCGCT
>NW_019518744.1:0-500 GCF_002814215.2 Seriola lalandi dorsalis
ACATCACAGCCCCAGAGTGACAGTGGTGACAGTCTTCCCCTGTTTTCTTCACAGCCATTCGATGGAAGTCAGATTTGTCCTGCAGTGTTGACTTTTGAAAACTAAAGCTAACTAAGGTCAGTCTGTGTGATCTGAAACAGTCATTCTTATCAATCCTAGAAACTCGTGACCTCTTTAGTTTGACTCTCCTCAGTGCGATGAGGTTTATTCCCAGCACTCATGCGATCATGACCAGTGATGGAAGAAACCGAAAAATGAGGGGAACAACTTGGATGAGACGGCGCCGTGGAAACTAAGAGCCTCTCTCATTTGCAACTAATTGAAGCTGTTAATGCCTAATTTGTTGCTATCAAGGCAGCCTGGCTAGAAGGGGGAAACCTGGCAGCAAGTAATGCACACTTTACAGCCTGACCAGACCTCTCAAAGGTATAGAAGAACCGTCATGAATATTCATGTGGATCAGTGTGTCCAGAGAGTGATAACCACCCAGATGTGTGTGT
>NW_019518745.1:0-476 GCF_002814215.2 Seriola lalandi dorsalis
GATGGCCCATTTGAAAATGTCAAAAATGTTGGCGACACACATTCGACTCCATAACATACGGAGACCAAATAATGCTAACGTGTTTTCAGAGCACTTTTTATTTATAGTGATTGAACATTCGGGACTAAACTGAAAGCAGGGGAAGCTCAATATTCCTTTTTGTTTGATGGGGGAGAGATCACTTGTCAACTCACCATCTGTCTCTTGACTCTCCTCTTCTTTTTAATTCTTCCTGTTGCTAAGCAGCTATCCATGATGTGGTCTGACAGCAGCAACATAAATGAAAAAGAGAAAGTTTTAAGATCATTTTTATTATTATTATTTCTTTCTTTATACTGTTTTGCAAATGATTTGTCCACTTGCGATACCTTCGCGGCCAATCAGTGGACCCCAGCCCGCAGGTTGGTTACCACTGGTCTAGATAATAATAACTGATAATAGTCATTGTTATTTAGAAATATTAAACAGATAATTAA
>NW_019518747.1:0-490 GCF_002814215.2 Seriola lalandi dorsalis
GGCCCCCGACTCCAGAAGATTAAATAAAGCTTCATTAAGAGGATGCAGCAGGTGAAGCTCAGGACACACTGACCTGCAGTCATTGTGGGGCCCCTGGTGATCTGGGGCCCCGGTCTGTAACACCTCCACCTGTGCTCAGGTGTGAACAGTGTTTCTACACAGACTGATGATTTAAAATTTTAATTATTCATCACTTTCCGTACTCCCTCCTCAGGGCCCCGGGATGAACATCTGACGGAGGCCAAACTGGCACCAAATGTTTCCATGGTAACAGGAGGGAAAATGTCTGTTTTAAAAAAGTCCAGCTGTGTCTGATTTATTTATTTTATTCAGAATTTTTCATTCATTCAATTATATATTTTTCTATTTTTTAATTCACACATTTCATTTAGTTTTTATTTTATATTTGATGAATTTATTTCTAATAATTTATCAGCTGATTCTTTCTTTTCTACAGGAACAAGAATTTTATCTTTTATTGGTTTTTCCT
>NW_019518748.1:0-498 GCF_002814215.2 Seriola lalandi dorsalis
GTTTAAATATTAAAAAATGTTAAAATATTCAAAATAAAGTGTACACTTCGACTGATATTGGCTTTTTTCAGTGGGCATTTTTTAAAGTGGCTAAAGCACATTTTTTTGTGTTCCCCATCCACAGCATTTGTGTCAGTGCTTGTTTCTACTTCACACGCCGAGCCGAATTAACTGCAGGTAATACACTGACTATAGATAAGTACCTCACACAACCCCACGTCAAACAACCAAAACTATCACTTTAAGAGGACATGGATATGTGTACCACATTTTCATGGTTATTTTCCTTTTTCAATCATCAGTTGTTGGACTGACTGACCAACCAAACAGCCAACACGGCTTGCCTGGCTAAAATGTGTACACTCATTTCTAGAAAAAGATCTGGATACAACCTCTCTCTGTCATTGAGGCAGAAAGCCTGTCATCACACAGACGAACACACACACACACACACACACACACACACACACACACACACACACACACACACACACACAC
>NW_019518749.1:0-528 GCF_002814215.2 Seriola lalandi dorsalis
TTTGTGATGTCACAACAAAGCAGTCACCAAGCCCCGCCCACCTGGACCCACCATCCAAACCTTGCAGGATTTGGTTTCTCTGAGTGTTTTTACCTGAAATCTGCTATATATCTGCTATATTTTATTTGATATTAAGTGGAAAACAGTCAGCCAATCAGAAGAGAGGCTCCTCTCCTCTGATTGGCTCACCGACCTGGTAGAGCTCCAGTAAGAAGCCAGAGAGAGGAGGTGAGATGGTTTTTGGTTCTTAAAACCACAAAAATATCTTCTTATGGATCATCACACAGGAACAGTGTAAAATATTCGACCTTTAAAGAAAATCCATTGAACAATGAATTATTTTATCTAAATGTAAATGTTCTATTCATTTCACCGAATCTCCTTTTATCTGAAACTTTGCATATGAAATGTAAAATACATGTATGTCATTTACATCGTCTTTTATCAACCTTATGTTGAATTGGTTTATTGTATTGATCAATCAAAAGACTGTTGAATTCATTTATTTGTTAAGATGATGCAGCCGTC
>NW_019518750.1:0-498 GCF_002814215.2 Seriola lalandi dorsalis
CACACACACACACACACACACACACACACACACACACACACACACACACACACACACACACACACGTGTTCACTTTGCTTCTGTCCTGGCTGCGTCTTTGCTTGCTCTCACTCACAGTGACCCAGTGTGTGTCTGAGAAGTCTTTTTCCTCTTGAGTCAGCAAACCTTAAGCATAATTAAAAAGCTTGTTTTTTGTTGTCAGCAGCTCTGTGAGTTGGATCTCAGAGGGATTAATGAATGGAAGGAAGCTTCTTCTGTATTAAATGTGGATGAAATGGAGGTGGTTGTGTTCTGTATCTCTGTATATACTGTGCTCAATGTCTGATGAAGTGTGTGTCTGTGTGTGTCAGGTTGGGCTACGTGGATCATGCTGAGGAGCTGGCCTCCAGGTTCCTCCAGTGCTTCCCAAAGAACCGGCTGTCGGCCCAGGCAGCACTGAACCATGAGTACTTCAGCAACCTTCCTCCACGGCTCTGGG
Source organism: Seriola lalandi dorsalis (assembly GCF_002814215.2). Lineage (NCBI taxonomy): Eukaryota > Metazoa > Chordata > Actinopteri > Carangiformes > Carangidae > Seriola > Seriola lalandi. The sequence continues at coordinate 479 of NW_019518750.1, forward strand.
AGTTGCAGGACAGTACGTAC
>NW_019518751.1:0-449 GCF_002814215.2 Seriola lalandi dorsalis
ACGTGTGTGTGTGTGTGTGTGTGTGTGTGTGTGTGTGTGTGTGTGTGTGTGTGTGTGTGTGTGTGTTCGTATGGGGAGTCACTGAACTCATGAACCAGCTCCACAAACAGCGCCAAGGGGGAAGAAAAGATTGAAAATAAACGAAGAGCATTTCAGTCAGTAATTAGGCATCCACTGCATTAAATAAACATGATGTTATTCGGCACAGCCTGTCAGCCCGTCATCGCTGCTGTGCAGCACTCGGAGTTCTTCTCATGTTCTACAGGTTTCTCATGGCTGGCTCCCCAGCCAAACTCTCTTACAGACATTCCCATGGCTCTCAATAGGGATCTCAACTCGACTTATTGGCAGAGAGACAGAGAAAGGATTAATCTCTGCTGCGCTCATCAACACCACTCAGCAAAGAGGCAGATATAAAGTAAATGAAGTCCAACAGGGGCTCTTCTCGC
>NW_019518752.1:0-498 GCF_002814215.2 Seriola lalandi dorsalis
TATTTTTTCTATTTTATTTTATTTTTTATTTTTGGCCACTTGGGGGCAACAGAACAAGCTGCAACTACAAACATATTATCACCTTATGAATTAGTTGTGTTGTATGTGTCAGCAAACAAGTCAGTTACAAGTGACTCGTCCAGCAGACACAGAGCAAATGTCTATTCTCCTTTAAGCTCTCTATCAACCCCTGAGGAAATATCTGTCTCGTTAGCTGCTTAGGGCGTCACCACGTTCACCACGTTCACCACGTTCACCACGTTTGCCACGTTCAGAAAGTTTTTCAGATTCATTTACTTTTTTCCCGCTCTTTTTCACACCCATCAATCTACAGTCATTGAACCATAATGACAAAGTACAAACATGCTTTTAGAGCTGTTTTGAAAATTAGCACATTTATTAAAATCAGGCGATAATTCTCTGTGGGTTTCAACTTCAAGTGACACCGTTCACAATCCTTATAGTCATTTGATCCATTGTTCATATAATAAAATATTG
>NW_019518753.1:0-498 GCF_002814215.2 Seriola lalandi dorsalis
GGTCTGGACAAGCAAGTTGTGAATGCAACATGGATAATGAATTAAAAGCGTTCCTGACCTTGTTGTCTTTGCTACCGGCTGTTGCACAGTTCATTTACGTAATTTCTGCCTTCTTCCTCGTTCGTAATATTTTCTGCAACTAACCAACTCCAGAGTAGACGGACTGTGAAAAGACCTTCATCCCAGAACTACAGAATATTTCCCCAAAAGCCTTTTTTTACCGCCATGTTAACACAAGGTTGTATTTTCTCTGTGCTTCAGGTATAACCACGGTGCTCACCATGTCCACCATCATCACTGGAGTCAATGCCTCCATGCCCAGAGTCTCCTACATCAAAGCTGTGGATATTTACCTCTGGGTCAGTTTCGTCTTTGTGTTCCTGTCTGTGCTTGAATATGCTGCCGTCAACTACCTGACGACAGTGAGGGACGGTAAAGAACGGAAGCTCAGAGAAAAAGTCAGGGAACAGGTACGGAGACCTTTCCAGAAATTGCATA
>NW_019518754.1:0-497 GCF_002814215.2 Seriola lalandi dorsalis
TGTGTGTGTGTGTGTGTGTGTGTGTGTGTGTGTGTGTGTGTGTGTGTGTGTGTGTTAGTGAGTCTGTGTAGTTAAGTGGAAGACAACAAAATCATCAACCACAAATATATCGATATTTAAACACAACGTGGTCACATGACACTGGGAATTCTGGGAAATATAGGAAATCACTAAGCGCTGATGTAGAGCACAATTTGAGGGAAAATAATCTATAACAAAATAAATGTTATGTTTTTCATTTAAAAGTGTGAATATGTATATCTATGCGTTGTCAATGTATGTGTGTGTGTGTGTGTGTGTGTATAAACTTTACTGCCTGCTCTGCTCTGTAAATCAGCAAGCATGACTGCTTTATTATGAGACCGTGTGTGTGTGTGTGTGTGTGTGTTTGTGTGATTGTAAGTGCAATGCATGAGTGAAAATATCAGAAATATTCTAAAAATGCCTTAAGTTGGTGGGGGAGGTGTCACATGACTCCAGGACGCCATGTTGACCTC
>NW_019518756.1:0-497 GCF_002814215.2 Seriola lalandi dorsalis
ATATGAATTGTGGAAAGCGAAGCGACTGCTAACTGTAGCTGTAAAATAAACACAGTGAGAAAAAAAAGTGCAATATTTTCCTCTGAGATCTACTGGATCAATTCCACCACTGATTATAAAAAAAAAGAATTTCTTTCATTCTTTAGAAATGGTTAATAGCTGTATGTATTTGCTTATGAATGTATTCTTTTCTTCTCGTTTTTCATTCTTATTTTATTACATTGCATGAGATTATATTACACTGGATTGCATTTGATTACATTAAAATTCTCCTCATGATACAACATAAATGAGGGGGACGTAACAACAATCTGTGGGTCAATTGTTTGATTTAACATTGTTATCTCAACAATGCAGATAAGACACGATAGCTACAGAAAATCATCTGAAGATGTGGAACTTGTGTGCTTCTAATAACCGTACATACCGAGTTAAAGACTGAGAGTAGAGGCTGCAGGTGATCACAAACAACTTGCATTCATTACAACCCTGCAGAT
>NW_019518758.1:0-497 GCF_002814215.2 Seriola lalandi dorsalis
CTCTCCTCTGTCCTCTCCTCTGTCCTCTCCTCTGTCCTCTCCTCTGTCCTCTCCTTGTCCTCTCCTCTGTCCTGTCCTCTCCTCTGTCCTCTCCTATGTCCTCTCCTCTGTCCTCTCCTCTGTCCTCTCCTCTGTCCTCTCCTCTGTCCTCTCCTTGTCCTCTCCTCTGTCCTGTCCTCTCCTCTGTCCTCTCCTATGTCCTCTCCTCTGTCCTCTCCTCTGTCCTCTCCTCTGTCCTCTCCTCTGTCCTCTCCTTGTCCCTGCAGGTTACGCCCGTGTGGCGTTGGCCCTGATCTCCTTCTACCTGATGCCCTGCTGTCCGTGGCCGGCGGTCTTCTGCTACCTGCTCAGCGCTCTGCTCGACGCGTTTGACGGCCACGCTGCACGAGCGCTCAACCAGTGTATGTATCTGCAGGGCTCTAATCTCCACTCGGGATCAATCACCCAATCAATCAATCAATCAATCAATTAGACATCTTAAAAGCCAGACTAAAAAG
>NW_019518759.1:0-464 GCF_002814215.2 Seriola lalandi dorsalis
TTTTTTTTTTTTTTTTTTCCATCTGCCTCACTGACTTCCCAACATCAGCAGCAGCAAGCAGCGCACTGGAAAATTCACGTCTGTTCTTCGAAGCTGTGCCGATAGAAAGTGTTGACCAATTCATTTTGAAAGAGCAACGACCAGTGGAATAACTCTATCACTCAGTCACTTAGTCAGTCTGTTACTCAGATGGATGGATGGATGGATGGATGGATGGATGGATGGATGCAACCAAAGCTGTCAGGGAAATGTAATAACTATAACTATGGAGTATCATGAAGTACTTCGTAGTTGTACTTGACAGTATTTACTTTAAACACATCTACCCTTCCTCCTCTCCTTCCTCTCCTCTATCCTTGCCCCCTCTGTCCTTTTCTCCTCTCATGTTTGCTCCTTCTCCTTCCTTCCTGTTACCAGACAACTAAAATAACGATTTCTGTTCCTCTCCTGACACACACACGCAC
>NW_019518760.1:0-496 GCF_002814215.2 Seriola lalandi dorsalis
ACAGATGATAAAAACGAGGAACCATATGCACATGACAGATGAAAGGAACCAGTAACATGCAAGTTCAATATTCAGCCTAAACTGGCGACTTGAAAATTTTTGAATTTCGGGAACAGTCCTACCAGCACTGTATTATTTCCTCTTGTGATACTTCACCTTGATACTCTGGCACCAAATATCCATATCTTTAATTAAAACATGTAGACGCTCTAAATGGACTCTAATATGACTTAGCATGCCGCCTCATGAACCATGATAAACTTACGGTGAAGAAGAAGAGAAACTGACAGGGGGAATATAGCAAGGAAAGCGGGAGGAAACAAATCACAGAGGCGATTCTTTCAAGTCGAGAGGCTGTGCCCTCCTCAGCTTTTATAACACTCATGGCATAAATAAAATCAATAAAGACAATGTGACATTAAGGCCCCACACATGCACACACACACACACACACACACACACACACACACACACACACACACACACACACACACAC
>NW_019518761.1:0-482 GCF_002814215.2 Seriola lalandi dorsalis
AGTTTTATTATAAGAAGTATTTATGAAGATAATATGAGCAGTAATAGTACAAGCAGAAGCAGTAGTTGTGGTTTCAGTAGTAATAGTACGTGTACACAGCTATAGATGTACTACTATAGCTGTTTCTGGCACTTGAACAGCAATATCATAGTAGTAAACACAGTAATGGCAGTACTTGTAAGCAGTAGTGGTGGGAGAAGAGGCGCAGTATTACTGATAGTACTTACACCAACACAAGCTGACGTCCAACACTGTGTGAGTGAGTGTCTCTCTCTCTCTCTCTCTCTCTCTCCTGCAGGTGTTCATCATGTACTTCAAGCCGAGCACCTTCAGGTGTATCCTGCTGCGCTGGGTCCGGATGCTCGGCTTCTCCATCGTCTACGGCACCGTCACTCTGAAAATGTACAGGTAGGTTCACACGTCACCTGTCTTTCATTTCACAGGAGAATAAGTTCACAGACATCGAGTTGATCAGAAACTAG
>NW_019518763.1:0-495 GCF_002814215.2 Seriola lalandi dorsalis
CAGTGTGGCGGTTGAGTGTGAAGCAATGGAGATGAGAGTAAGCACCCCTAAATCTAAGGCCAGAAAAAGGTGAACTACTTCACTTGTAATGTGTGAGCGAGTCACTTCCCCAAGAGATGGAGTTCAAGTGTCTTGGGGGTCTCATTAACGAGTGATGACAAGATGGATTGTGAGAACAAATTGATCAATTAGGGGAGTAAGGGCGCAATCAACCAAATTGTTTGTTGGATGGTCAAACATCAGAATTGGGGGTTGGGCTGAAACTGGCAATCTGACTTTCACACCTATTTCATACAGGGATTCATCAGATGTGTGAAGGGGAGAAAAGTAACAGGTCTGAACCTCTCATTAAAACTCTCCTTTTGGCATCCTTTTCACAGCTAGTATGGTTTCTGCTGCTTCATGTGTGCACAAACGAATGCAAGGTCATGGATGTCTGAAAAGTTTGAGTCGTTATGCTCATATTTGAGCGATTCGTCGCCTCTGGAACCTATC
>NW_019518764.1:0-495 GCF_002814215.2 Seriola lalandi dorsalis
GTTGTCATGACAATGGAAACAGAAAAACATGTCAATGAGAACATTCAAATACTGTACATTTGAGCACAGGAGGGAGGAGAGAGGAGAACAGATAATCCAGCTGACACTAGACTGTAACCAGGTAACAGTAGACTTAAATGAGCTCATACTAGACTGAAACCAGCTGATACTAGACTTAACCAGGGGACACTAGACTTAAACTACCCGATACTAGACTGAAACTGTACTGAAACCAGCTGATACTAGACTTAAACCAGGGGACACTAGACTTAAACCACCCGATACTAGACTGAAACTGTACTGAAACCAGCTGATACTAGACTGAAACCGGCTGACACTAGACTGAAACTGAAACCAGCTGATACTAGACTGAAACTGAAACCAGCTGATACTAGACTGAAACTGAAACCAGCTCATACTAGACTGAAACCAGCTGATACTAGACTTAAACCAGGGGACACTAGACTTAAACCACCCGATACTAGACTGAAACTG
>NW_019518765.1:0-344 GCF_002814215.2 Seriola lalandi dorsalis
AGTCTAGTATCAGCTGGTTTCAGTACAGTTTCAGTCTAGTATCGGGTGGTTTAAGTCTAGTGTCCCCTGGTTTAAGTCTAGTATCAGCTGGTTTCAGTACAGTTTCAGTCTAGTATCGGGTGGTTTAAGTCTAGTGTCCCCTGGTTTAAGTCTAGTATCAGCTGGTTTCAGTCTAGTATGAGCTGGTTTCAGTTTCAGTCTAGTATCAGCTGGTTTCAGTTTCAGTCTAGTATCAGCTGGTTTCAGTTTCAGTCTAGTGTCAGCCGGTTTCAGTCTAGTATCAGCTGGTTTCAGTACAGTTTCAGTCTAGTATCGGGTGGTTTAAGTCTAGTGTCCCCTGGTTT
>NW_019518766.1:0-391 GCF_002814215.2 Seriola lalandi dorsalis
ACTGTGTCAGTGGACGCTTTATCTGACCTGTGTGTGTGTGTGTGTGTGTGTGTGTGTGTGTGTGTGTGTGTGTGAGAGAGAGTTTCACTGTCAAACTCTTTAAAGTACCAGAAATGTTGTCTTGTACAAGAATGGGGCCCTTTAGCCACAGTGAATAGAGAGCTGTGGTACAGTCAGACCAGGTGAAGAACACAGACCCTCTCTGAATATGTTGTTAGTCTTGAATCAGATCAACAGTTTAGGTCATCCAGACCAGGCCTGTTAAGGACCTCTATAAAACTAATGATCCTTAATGGGACCACCTTGAAAGTCAGGACCCCTGTAGACCTTCTTTAGACCAGTATTCTGACTTCAGGCCTGCTGACACAGAAAGATCGGGGAGTGACATAAA
>NW_019518767.1:0-495 GCF_002814215.2 Seriola lalandi dorsalis
GTGTATCTCAGCGAGCAGCAGTGAAAGTTGTATTGATGTTGTATTTGACAGTGACTCCTTCACTATATTTCATAGTGGTTACAGTTCACTATAAATTCCTAACGCCAGGTCCAGTGTGCACATAGAAGTTTCTGAACCATCTCCCTGTTTATTCAAGCAAACTCTGAGCTCAGAACAGTGCACAAAGTTCAGCCCTCCGTCACCTCCAGCTGCTCACTGACTCCTGACCTGAGGGGCGGCGGTCCGCACAGACACAGAGGGTCCGGAGTGAAGCTGGAGGAGAATGTCATTAGTCCAGTTAGCATGTCTGCAGCTGTCAGCAGCCACACTCATTCTCATGATTAACTTGAAGTTCTGCAGCGAAGACGAATGTCATTAGCACATTCAGCATGACGGTGTCTGTCGGCAGCTGTGCCCATTCTTCCTATTAATCAGACAGACAGCTGTCTGATCATCTGCAGTATGCAGCTTCTGATCCAACGTCACCCTGACTGA
>NW_019518768.1:0-392 GCF_002814215.2 Seriola lalandi dorsalis
CAGCTCAGTCTTGCTTCAAAGCCTGTCCCATGAAGAGAGGTTGTCAGCAGTGTGAGCAGCAGCCACGTCCACCGGGGACAGAAGTAGAAACAGATGAAGGATAAAATAATTAGAGCTGAGGTGAGGTGAGAGGAGTTAGAGTATGTCTGTGGTTCAGTCAGGGTGACGTTGGATCAGAAGCTGCATACTGCAGATGATCAGACAGCTGTCTGTCTGATTAATAGGAAGAATGGGCACAGCTGCCGACAGACACCGTCATGCTGAATGTGCTAATGACATTCGTCTTCGCTGCAGAACTTCAAGTTAATCATGAGAATGAGTGTGGCTGCTGACAGCTGCAGACATGCTAACTGGACTAATGACATTCTCCTCCAGCTTCACTCCGGACCCTC
>NW_019518769.1:0-495 GCF_002814215.2 Seriola lalandi dorsalis
GGATAACAAATCGGTGTACCCACATGTCAGGACTACACACACAAAGTTCAACAATCATCGTTTTAACAAAACATTAAAATACACTCACAATGAAGCCCAGTGTCATGTACTTACATTAGTTGGCTTCAGTTGGTTGATGATGGTGGTTTTGCCGCTGTTGTCCAGTCCCAAACACAAAACATTAACCTCTTTCTTCCTCAGGCCGAGCCAGCCTGACAGTTTATCCAGCAGCCCCATTAGACTCAATTACCTCTACACCATTAAATTTTTAACACATCACCCCATACATGGTCTGATGACTAGTAATTAAATGCACTAGATTTGCAAAATGTCATAAAAAGCAAACACTGATGACAAACATTGCCGTGAATAGTGTGTTACCACTTGCTGGGAATAGTGTCAAGATGCCGCCTGGGCATCCCAGCTTGTGACAGGTAATCCTATTAAGGCGAATTAAGCTTTGCGAACCACCCAGTGACCTGATCACGGCGTATG
>NW_019518771.1:0-332 GCF_002814215.2 Seriola lalandi dorsalis
CTCTCTCTCTCTCTCTCTCTCTCTCTCTGTACTCTCAGTCATGTACAGTCGGTGTGTTACCTGCAGTAGACTCTGTTAGGACAGGTAGCAGGAGCACAGGTACACTATCAGAGTGAAGTGTTGCTGTGGGCGGGGCCACGAGCCACGTGTTTTAGACACTTTAAAAAACACTCACCTAAACAATCCAACATCTGTTTAAAACAATATTTTCATCTTTATCTTCCCGTGAGAACGGCTCTTTCCTCTGGCACTACATCTTTCAACCGCTGAGTGAATCAGAAAGCGGCGAAATACGATGCGTAATGTATTTTGATGTCCCCCCCCCCCCTCCC
>NW_019518773.1:0-481 GCF_002814215.2 Seriola lalandi dorsalis
TTTTTTTTTGTTTTATTTTTATATTTCTATTTTTTAAATATTGATATTTATTTATTTATTTTTCAATACTCCTGTACCAACCACTTCATCTTTAGCACATGTGCAGAACAGTGTATATTGTGTTTCTTCTGTAATCTCAGACACTGAAGATTTTCTTTATCTGGGAGGATGAACCCAAACCTCTCACCTCCATTCATTCATTCATTCATTCATTCATTCATTCATTCATTCACCAGGTTCCTGTAGTTCCTTGCAACAGTTCATTAAAACAAGCAGCTGCAGAAGATTAACAGACACATATTGTGATGTGAAACACCAACATCACGCTGAACTCACTTCTTTGGGTTTTAGGAATCAGACTAATTATCTGGGACTGTTTTCTGCCTGATTAAGTGAAATTAATTGTGGATTAAAGTTTACAGACAACGAAGGATCATTAGCGGTGTTAAAGTTTGAAGTTTGCAGCTGCTGCTGCTGCTGC
>NW_019518774.1:0-493 GCF_002814215.2 Seriola lalandi dorsalis
TATCTTAGATGAGTCTTAAGGTAGCTGAGTTTCTGCAGCAGGCAGCAGGTGCTCTGGGCTAACTCTCTATTATGTCCAGAGATGAGGGAACGGGAGGAGGTGGAATGAGGGGGAGGCGGACGAGGAGGAGAAATGCCAAGCGCACTCTGAAAGCTGGAGTCCAAAGCGGCGGCATGTTGTGCTATGCATACAGATTCACCCCAGCTGCTGGGATCACACATCATCCGTCTTTTAAACTGACTGCCACGTCCCTCTGGCGATGCATTAGTGGGCTTCTCCCGCTGCTGCTGAAAAATTAACATCTCGTATCACTAATACACAAAGAAACCGGCGCGGTGATTGCTAACATGGAGGGAGCTGTGAATAAGCCTGTGAAGAGCAGAGAAAACAGTGGTTAAAGTAGCAACCCTCTTGTGCGTATTAAGGCGCCCGCAGGCTGGCGGCGGCTCACCTCAGGTCGACTACAGTAAAGACCAGTAACTTGACAGACGTG
>NW_019518775.1:0-482 GCF_002814215.2 Seriola lalandi dorsalis
TGTGTGTGTGTGTGTGTGTGTTTCCAGGGTTCACCCTCACCACACCCAGTTGTATCTGTGACGCTGCTTTGTTTAAGGCTTTTTCTTTTCCCCCCTCTCCTCCTGTGCCAAGACTGTGAAACTGGGAGCTCTGCCCACTAATGTGTGCAATGACTCAGACTTGACGAGGTGCAGTCGAGGAAACTACTGCACAGCAACTCCGTACACAATAGTTCTGTGTTTTAACCAGCCTGTCAAAGTGCCAGTGAGCGCAACACACGCTGGACAGAGATGAGTATCACATGATGCAGCAAGACACCCAGTGTTATGGCCACACAGCTCATGTGTTTCCCCTCAAATATGATATTATTACCCTCGAATTCCTCTTCATCAAGTTATTCAACTGCAGAGAAATGCTGTTTATCTGCCTAAAATTCATTTCACAACATACTGTAGATAAAAGAATTAAGTAGATACCTTGAACGCATGGTTATGACCCTATA
>NW_019518776.1:0-391 GCF_002814215.2 Seriola lalandi dorsalis
TGTCCAGCGTGTGTTGCGCTCACTGGCACTTTGACAGGCTGGTTAAAACACAGAACTATTGTGTACGGAGTTGCTGTGCAGTAGTTTCCTCGACTGCACCTCGTCAAGTCTGAGTCATTGCACACATTAGTGGGCAGAGCTCCCAGTTTCACAGTCTTGGCACAGGAGGAGAGGGGGGAAAAGAAAAAGCCTTAAACAAAGCAGCGTCACAGATACAACTGGGTGTGGTGAGGGTGAACCCTGGAAACACACACACACACACACACACACACACAACCACAGAGAGAGAGAGAGAGAGAGAGAGAGAGAGAGAGAGAGAGAGAGAGAGAGAGAGAGAGAGAGAACTGACAGGTTTACAACCAAACCGGGTGCTGACGAAGGGGGGGACAGA
>NW_019518777.1:0-492 GCF_002814215.2 Seriola lalandi dorsalis
GTTGAAGTTGGTGATAAATGAGATTAACCAGCACGACATGTTTCACCACCTGAGTTTATAAGCTGTCGTTCAGGTATTCCTCTTTGTTAAACAGCACCTGGATCACAACAGGATCAACAACATCTGGAAAACCCTGTAAAGACAGGCGAGGCTGTCTTCATCATCATCATCATCATCATCATCATCATGGATGGCAGCAGAGACCAGTGAGCTCCTGTGTGAACAAACAGCTCCCTCTAGTGTCTGAGATCAGAACAGTTTACAGCTGATACTTTTATTGTTGCTTCAATTCTCTTCCAAATCTCTTTTATTATTTTATCTTTACTACTTTGTCTTAACTTCTTATGTGATTTTTTAATATCTGACTTTCATTAGTGGTTTTATTCACAGAGGTACAGTCCTATGTTTTATTTTATTACTTTTATTACTCTCTCTCTCTTTGCTTTCAATGTTTCCTCAGTGCAAGTTTATGAGATTCATTAGAGCGTTTCC
>NW_019518778.1:0-492 GCF_002814215.2 Seriola lalandi dorsalis
TAGATGAGGTCAGCTGCTGCTAATGCCTCATCCCTTCAGGCACAGCACCAGTAATAGATTGATGTTTCACATCTCTTATCAAAGACAGAGACGACAGAACAAGTTTAAATTAAGTAGTGAAGACTAGATTACAATGTATAGGATTATAGTGCAGTAAGAGCAGCAGAGGGTAAAATGTTCTTCTATTGTCTGTGATGTTGAAGGGCTGTTTGTCTCTATCTCAAATAACACCCATCCAGCACAAAGATTGGCACGCCAAATCAATACTGTAACAGGAAACCATAATGTATGTGTGTGAGAGTGTGTGTGTGTGTGTGTGTTTGTGTGTCATTAGTTTCGCTAAGAGGGTCAGAAGGTGTCATTAGACCTGATGATGTCATCATCAGATCTTCCCCAGGGTAACTAGTTCAGCTGCCATCATCATCTTCATTACCACGGTCATCATCAATGCAATTATCACTGAGTGTCAGTCAGCTTCATTGTTGTTTTCCC
>NW_019518779.1:0-492 GCF_002814215.2 Seriola lalandi dorsalis
ACAAGGAGACAAGGAGACAGGAGAATCAGCTCAGTTTCAGTGTTTGTCTCATAATCCATTAACACTTCTCCCAGTGGATTCTGGGAGCTGGACCGAGGAGAAAACCTTTCCGTCATGTTCACTATGAGACCCCCCCACCCCCCACCCCCTCGGCCAATCACACAGCCCCTGACTGCGAGCTGGCAAATTGAGGTGAAAGCAGCAGCAGATTTATATGTGTGTGATAGTTTTTCATGTTTAGAGCAGCAGGTTCCTCTGAACCAATCAGAGTGTCCGACGGCAGGTCGTGACCTCTGTGTTCTGTTACTCATCTGCACGTGCTCAGTTTGGATCTTTATCACCTGAAGGGCTGATTTCAATCTCACCACGGGAAGGAGGAGGAGGAGGAGGTTGTTTTGATTTTATGAAAAACCATTTTCTGTCACAGCAGCAAACAACACACACACACACACACACACACACACACACACACACACACACACACACACACAC
>NW_019518780.1:0-492 GCF_002814215.2 Seriola lalandi dorsalis
GTGTGTGTGTGTGTGTGTGTGTGTGTGTGTGTGTGTGTTTGTGTGTGTGTTTAGTCTCCTATCACTCGGTATTACACATGTTGTGGGGACCTAAATCTGTTTACACAGTTACATTCTGGGGACATGTCTTCCTTATTGGGACAAAAAGTCCCTTGAATGTAAATTATGTTATGTAATGGTAAGGTTAGGGCAAGGTTAGGTTAGAGTTAGGGTTAGGGTTAGTAGTTATGGTTAAGTGCCCAAGAAAGCTGCAGTACTCGTGTGTCAGCTCATGAGTGGACGACAGTGATGCAACCAGCAGGGGGCACTGTTGTATGGTCAATCCATGATGTATGCTGTTTTGAGGGGCACTCTGGCCTGATGTCTGGCACAAATTAGCAAGTCTAGAAATGTAAGATGTCAGGGTGTACAAATACTGCAGGTCAATGACTTCAGAAACAGGGTCATTTTTGGTGGATGACAGTTCGTAAGAGCCCATAAAAACCATTTGGC
>NW_019518782.1:0-491 GCF_002814215.2 Seriola lalandi dorsalis
GATTCAGTAACAAGCACTGACCTCACATCATCACAGGTTGAGCTGCCTGTAGAGGTCAGAGCAGGAGACTGAGGTCAGAGGTCAGAGTAGAAGTGGACTCAGTTTGTTGTGACTTGTTATCATAATATTTTAATGTCATGTTGTTTGTGTCGACTACAGTTTATCGTCCTCTCTGGCCCTGGATTCTCTTAGCTGTCCTGGTTCTGATGGCTGCTGGTCTTGTGTTTGGTGTCAGTGTGTTTAAAGGGGTGAAGAACACACAAGGTACGTAGTGTGTGTGTGTGTGTGTGTGTGTGTGCTTATTGATCAGGTACTTTTTGTAATGATGGAAATGTAAAACAAATGTGATTCACTACAGGAGGTTTTTAGTCCCAACATCACTCATTCCCTCGTCATGTTGTTGTTTGTGTCGACTACAGATCCTCCTTCTTTCTGGTTCTGGGTTCTCTTAGCTGTCCCGCTTCTGATGTTTGCTGTTTTTGTTGCTGGTG
>NW_019518783.1:0-491 GCF_002814215.2 Seriola lalandi dorsalis
GCCTAAGGCTCTGGCTCTGGTGTGTATATATATATATATATATATATATATATATATATACACACACACATACATATAATACATTTTAGTCTGAATTTGATCATCTGTTAAGTTAATTTCAATTCAAAAGACCATCTCAGTTACCGGTGAGTTTTACCAAGATACAACAGTAGGCTACAATACCTAACCTGAGATTGACCTGGCTGTGCATCACTCAGAAAACAATCAGCCAATCAGAAGAGAGGCTCTTAAGAGAAACAGTAAAATATGAGATATTTTAGATATGGCCTGAGATCAGTGGAATAAGCAGTTAACATAAAAATTACATGTTATCATGTTATTAAGTTGCTATGTTGAACATGTGATCAAACAGCAGATTGTTTCATCCAGCAGTTACAGAGCAACATGATGATTCATATTGAGTTATGTGTCCTCCTGATAAATCTAAATTCCAATATTCCTTCTCTTTTAGCTGTGTTTTTGGTCTCCAA
>NW_019518784.1:0-393 GCF_002814215.2 Seriola lalandi dorsalis
CTAAAATGTATTATATGTATGTGTGTGTGTATATATATATATATATATATATATATATATATACACACCAGAGCCAGAGCCTTAGGCCTGGTTCTGTTGCAGAACTGCCGGATCATCTGTCGGTACCAGGGTCACCATCTGCAGTGATGCAGTCTCAAGGTACATTGCATGCGTAACAGATCTCACTCTGAGTGTGTGTTGAGGCCAGGGGAGCATGCCAGGCCACAGAATCCAAGACCATGTAGGACATTAGGGAGGTAAGTGATTGGGCAGTGGGGACAGACAGAGTGGAATATGTCGAGTGGCTTACCAGGAGAATGAGAAGGAGCAGTCTACCCGTCTGTCACTACCAGACCGTTTGGAGATTTGATTGGGACTGCAGATTAGAGATCG
>NW_019518785.1:0-490 GCF_002814215.2 Seriola lalandi dorsalis
TATATGGAGTCACACTCACAGCTGGGGAGGGCCTTGAAAAGCCATGTGAAGTGAAACAGCATAATCAGTCAGAGCATGAGCATGAATCAGTCTTCCCTTTGCTGTGGTGTCAGGTGCACTGACGCATCCTGCTCTCTTCAGGTACGCTGGCCGGAGTGATCGACCTGGCGGTGGACTGGATGACCGACCTGAAGGAAGGCGTCTGTCTCTCGGCCTTCTGGTACAGCCACGAGCAGTGCTGCTGGACGTCCAACGAGACGACGTTCGAAGACCGAGACAAGTGTCCGCAGTGGCAGAAGTGGGCCGAGCTGATGACGGGCCACGCTGAGGTCAGACCGGGCTCTCGCCAAAATAAAACGCCATCAGGAAACCTCACTGAGAACATAGACGGGTCAAAATGTTCAAAGAGCTCATTTAAAAATACAAATGTTGCTTTACAGAGAAATTAAAAACACAGGTCATTGAAATGAAAACACGTTGGTAAATAAGA
>NW_019518786.1:0-490 GCF_002814215.2 Seriola lalandi dorsalis
TTTTTTTTTTTTTTTTACAATCCCTGGGAGGATTCCCTGCACCGACAGAACGTTTGTCAGTAATTCGTCATTTATTTATATTTCATTTGTCACATGAGAAATGCAGCTTTAAGTAGTTTCACAGTCAAACTGAAATTCAAACAATCACAGTTAAAGACATAAAAGAGAGAAAGCAAACATCATACAAAAGAGGAATATATTAAAACTGAAATGAAAGTATTTTAATCTTGATAAGAATCTAACAGGCTTCTTCTCTGCCTCTAGTTCTCTAGTGTACTTCAAGGAAAGTGAGAGTAATTCTAAAAAAGGATATTCGGCTTCTTCATAAAATCCTCATTTTAAAACAATAAAGATGCAACAGGAGCCAAGAGACTCCCTGGGTCTCCAGAATCCCCCTGCAGAGAGCAAAACGCTGCCTGCTGGGAGATATTTCATCACCACTGAAACACACACGGCACCAACCAATGAGAAAAAAAAAAACACACACACA
>NW_019518787.1:0-490 GCF_002814215.2 Seriola lalandi dorsalis
GCAGAACCACAGATTCATGAGAGGCCGGACACTGCCAACCCCTTTGTATCCGTATGCATGAACGCACTGTAACACCAAAGCGACTTGGTCGGGGAGAGTTTTCAAATCGACTTAATATGTGACAGCGGATGAAAAAGGACGGCGATGTGAAGTAGTGAAAACATCGTGTTGAGAGAAAACATTGGGAGCGGGAAATGCCTTTTTGTTGTGAAGAAATATGTTTCAGTAAAAGTGAGAAAGTAAACACAGTAAACTCTGAAGTGTTATGGTCCTCTGCTGCTAAAAGACAATGTGGGAAAGTAGAAATTAGCGATATGTTAGATATCTGTGTATCTTATGGGCTAAATGTTCTGTTGAAATCTATTAAAATAAACATCCAGCTGATTGGATGAGGGTGACATCATGACGTGGTGCAGAGTGGCGTGTAATGATTTCTAAAACGGATAGTTCCAGTGCGTTATTACGGCTGGCTGAGCTGCTTTCGAAAGCC
>NW_019518788.1:0-489 GCF_002814215.2 Seriola lalandi dorsalis
CTGTAATGGCATAAAGTTTGTCCATTAGATAAAACTGAGTAGAAAAAATAATTTTCCTTAAAATATAAAAAAGAAGAAGTTGTTAATGCTTAAGCTTTTCAATTTGTAGATAAATTACACTGAAGGAATATATTAACTTGATAGTTTCATTGAGAAAGCACATTATTTTTGTACTTTTTTGCTGATGTGAAATGTACCACCAATTAATACAAATTAATTGTATTCTCATACAATTAATTTGATGGCTGTCAAAGATTGTTAGCCTTGGATGAAAAACAAATAAGGGAAATCTACTTGGTTTTTTGACAGATTTTGGTTGAGGTCATGCGCTAATAGATAAAATAAATTAAAAATAGTATTAATAACCTGACATTTTTGAGCCAAAGCCTTAAGATCTGAACAAATAAATCACCTCGTTTGGTTTCGTTATTTCTATAAATGAGACCTTTAAAGCACCTTCACTTGCTTTCTTGGATTGTTTTAGAGCTG
>NW_019518789.1:0-489 GCF_002814215.2 Seriola lalandi dorsalis
AATAGCAGGCTCAGTACAAAAACATTAGCATACAAAAGCAGATTAGCTCTAACCCTTTATCATAGTGTGTTAGTGATAGCATGCTCGGGCTAACCTTTTAGCACGATTGACCGATACAAGGTTCAGTTCACTTTTAAGGGATTATCATGATTTAAATTTGACTATAAGCAGAAACAGAAACAGAAACATGAGAGGTGTATCAGAAGAAGACTGGTGGAGGTGAGGGAATGTAATTATGTCTGACAACAACAGATAGCTGTGATGCTCTAATTCTATCAAAGGCATTACAACAACATTATCCATCCTCCTCAGTACATCAACATCCTCCTCAGCACAGGACAGGACTGTGTTTCCTGTTGTTCACATCAACCACAGGATGGAGAGTGGGATGGCAAACCACAGATTCCTTCATATATATATATATATATATATATTTTTTTTTAGCTGTATTTAGAGCTGAGTCGATCGCATTAGGAGGATTTGAATGTC
>NW_019518790.1:0-527 GCF_002814215.2 Seriola lalandi dorsalis
CAGACACAACCTCATAAAACACGTTGATTTTCAGAGTAAAGTGACTGTGGGGATGAACCCTGATGACTTCATGGCCTCCATCGATCCTTCATCAATACATCTATTGATCAGGGCCTGTATTCACAAAGCATTTTATCTTTCCACTAAGAGTTGAGAGAGATCCTCCCTCCCTCTCACTGAGTCGTGTCTTCTCATGATTCAGCGTGGTGGAAAGTGTCTGGAGCTGTGGCGCCTGATATCTGCTCCCAGACACTGATCTGCAGTCAGTGAGTCTGATATCTGCTCCCAGACACTGATCTGCAGTCAGATCTGCTGTCAGTGAGTCTGATATCTGCTCCCAGACACTGATCTGCAGTCAGTGAGTCTGATATCTGCTCCCAGACACTGATCTGCAGTCAGATCTGCTGTCAGTGAGTCTGATATCTGCTCCCAGACACTGATCTGCAGTCAGTGAGTCTGATATCTGCTCCCAGACACTGATCTGCAGTCAGTGTCTGATATCTGCTCCCAGACACTGATCTGCAGTC
>NW_019518791.1:0-507 GCF_002814215.2 Seriola lalandi dorsalis
CAGACACAACCTCATAAAACACGTTGATTTTCAGAGTAAAGTGACTGTGGGGATGAACCCTGATGACTTCATGGCCTCCATCGATCCTTCATCAATACATCTATTGATCAGGGCCTGTATTCACAAAGCATTTTATCTTTCCACTAAGAGTTGAGAGAGATCCTCCCTCCCTCTCACTGAGTCGTGTCTTCTCATGATTCAGCGTGGTGGAAAGTGTCTGGAGCTGTGGCGCCTGATATCTGCTCCCAGACACTGATCTGCAGTCAGATCTGCAGTCAGTGAGTCTGATATCTGCTCCCAGACACTGATCTGCAGTCAGTGTCTGATATCTGCTCCCAGACACTGATCTGCAGTCAGTGTCTGATATCTGCTCCCAGACACTGATCTGCAGTCAGTGTCTGATATCTGCTCCCAGACACTGATCTGCAGTCAGTGTCTGATATCTGCTCCCAGACACTGATCTGCAGTCAGATCTGCAGTCAGTGAGTCTGATATCTGCTCCCAGAC
>NW_019518793.1:0-487 GCF_002814215.2 Seriola lalandi dorsalis
TTTGTCTCTCTTGCTCTCTCTCTCTCTCACACACACACACACACACACACACACACACACACACACACTTGCTTAATCTGTAATTCTCTTAGTTTACCCGTCTCCGTCTCCCACTCTGCTCCGCTTTGCCTTAAATCAGAAATAGTTACTATAGATATATAACATGACAGAAAACAGTTACGCAGGTTAAGGGTGAGAAACAGGTGAGGAGGAGGAGGAGGAGAAGAGGGGACAAACAGGATTAAAAGCATGGAAAAGATGAAAGAGGGAGCGCTGGAGATGAAGATGAAGGGCACAAAGAAAGCAGACGTGCAGAGAGAAAAATAGCAAATTAACGAGAGGATTCTCCTTACGCCTTGAGGGGAGGAGAGCAGATGGAGGGATAAAAAAAATCAAAGAGTAGGAAAAGAAAGATGAAAGGAGGTAAAGACAGATGTATTTTTCTATGTGTTTGTGTTAGTTCGTATGGAGCCTATATGTACCTGTT
>NW_019518794.1:0-329 GCF_002814215.2 Seriola lalandi dorsalis
TGTGCATCAGAAGTGCTATAGTGTTAGGTGTATTTGTGCTATTTGTGGATGTGCACATGTTTGCATCCTTATGTGCTATTTATCCCTGAAGTTTTCTGCATATTTTGTGTGTGCGTGCGTGTGCGTGTGTGTGTGTGTCTGTGTGTGTGTGTGTGTGTGTGTGTGTGTGTGTGTTTGCTTTTTGTCTTCTCCTGTTTATTCATCTCTCTGTGGGTTGTAAGGGTTACATACAGTACATACAGTGTATCTGCAAATATCAACGTGTATATTATATGTTTGTTTGTTTTTTTACATGCAAGTGACATCATGGTTAAAGGTTTTCATGTCGG
>NW_019518795.1:0-486 GCF_002814215.2 Seriola lalandi dorsalis
ACGACATGCTGGACGGTGCAGACAACAGACTGATTATTTATAAACTGTACTGGCTCATCACGTTGAGCCTGCTCTGTTATGTTCTCAGCAGATGTAACAGCAATCTGTCCATTAGACATTATAAAATAGTTACCTGCTACGAAAAAGTGTCAGAGGTGCAAAGTTTTGCATTGCTTTACTTTTTCATTTAATGCCAACCACTTTGAGAAGTCTGACACCCTCATTTCTAAAGACACTGTGTCATAAGTCACAGAGTTTTTAGTCTGTGACTGTGAGATTTAGTAAAGACTGGGGATCCTGCAGAATCATTATTTGCAAGATTAGATTCCTTTGTGATTTTTATTATCATTATTATTATTATTAGATAGATAGATAGATAGATAGATAGATAGATAGATAGATAGATAGATAGATACTTTATTTATCCCATAGGGAAAATTCATGTGTCCATCAGCTTATTGTTGATAATAATAATAATAATAATAA
>NW_019518796.1:0-486 GCF_002814215.2 Seriola lalandi dorsalis
TTCTGAAGGAGTGAAATCTACAAGTAATAGCAGTCTGATAAGGTAAACAAACTGTGTTAGGGCAGAGCAGCCATCTCTCTGCTCTCCACCTCCTCTGATAACGCTGTGCCCATAAATAAAAGCTTTCAGTTGTATAAACACAGGAACTCAAGTTGCCCTGAATTAACACACAAAAAGTAGATTTCAGAAAATATCCTCTTCCTTCGATTCAATGCATTCCAGTGCTGAACACATGCCCTGCTTTGATTGGCCGGCCTATCACCGTAGAAATGGGTGTTGCTCCCCATTGGCTGGCCAGATTTTAGAAGAGAGATTTTAGAAAGAGTTTTCACCAGACAGGTTTGTCCCACAGTGAAGTTAAAGAATGTGAATTTAGATTAGAATAAAGATAGGAAGAATAAAGGTAGAGAGGTGTGGCTCTGGTGTGTGTGTGTGTGTGTGTGTGTGTGTGTGTGTGTGTGTGTGTGTGTGTGTGTGTGTGTGTGT
>NW_019518798.1:0-486 GCF_002814215.2 Seriola lalandi dorsalis
AAATACGGTCCAAACTCATGCAAGTATTTGCTTATTTCGTTAAAAGGACACTGAGAAAAACACTGGTCAAACTAGCTTGGGCTAACGTTACAAACCGAGTATCGAATTGAGCCTTATATTATCCAGCTGTTCGTTTAGCGGGGTAACGCTCACTAACTTAATATCAAGCCGCATTGTTGATATGTTACTATTTTATTTTATCGCAGTGCGTTCAGTTGTAGCTAAATATCTCATCCTCAAATCAAGTTACTAAAAAAACTAGCAGCTTAGTTAGCTAAAGCTAGCATTAAGCACGCTACCGTACCGGGCACAGCCAAATCAGGCTAAGTTAACATTAGCTAACAGGCAAAACTTACTTTTGCGGAATAAATGAGTTCGGAATACATGTGAAAATATCCATGTATACATACCCCGAATCAGGTGGCGTATAAAAAGATGAAAACAGCTATCTAAAGGTTTTCAATAATGAAAATCTTTGTAACGTTC
>NW_019518799.1:0-328 GCF_002814215.2 Seriola lalandi dorsalis
CACACACACACACACACACACACACACACACACACATGAAAAGACACACACATATAAATAATCCAGGATGAAGAGTCGAACAATGTGCAGTGACAAAAGCGCCAAAAATACTCAAAAACACAGACGTGTGTGTGTGTGTGTGTGTGTGTGTGTGTGTGTGTGTGTGTGTGTGTGTTCTTGTTTTACTATCCCGGTGGGGACACTGACCTGAATACACACATACCCATGAGGACCTATTTCACCGTGGGGACCTAAAATGAGGTCCCCACGGGCAAACCCCTACCAATAGCTTCAAAACAGTATTTAAACATGCCCCATGCAGTTTTCT
>NW_019518800.1:0-486 GCF_002814215.2 Seriola lalandi dorsalis
CTATCTATCTATCTATCTATCTATCTATATATCTATCTATCTATCTATCTATCTATCTATCTATCTATCTATCCATCTGCCTGTGAAGGTGGGGATGGTTCTGAATACTTTCTGAAGGCACTGTAATAATATTGCTGGAATAATTTCTTTCCAGTGCATTATAATAAGGCAGACTCAGTATCAGGGTTGCAAAGTTGAATTCAAACACATTTCATTCAATAAGACCTTAACTGCGCATTTAAAAACAGCTAGTGAGAAATCAGACTGTTCATTTTGCCCGGCAAGAACCTTGTTAAGTGACATTTTTTCTTTCCAAGTACATCAATACTCAGGCTCAAGTTTCTGAGTGTCACATATTCATCACATGTTCCAGGGACATGAGCTTGAGTTGCAGTGTCTTTTGTGTAATCCACACAGATGTCTTAATGCAGGTACCACAGGTGTATATTTTATATATTTTTCTTCCTTTTCCTTTATCACTTTATC
>NW_019518801.1:0-486 GCF_002814215.2 Seriola lalandi dorsalis
TGTTTCTGACTGACAGTCAGTCCATCAGAGAGCAGCGGACGTGACCGGTTTAGGTCAGATGACAGTTGGGGGGATTTGACTCATTTGAAACAGCAAAATGGCAGAGCTGCATCTTCAATGGTTTCAAATCGTTTCAAATGACAGGTTGAGGATGTTTAATACAGTTTAAATGAAGAAAAAGCTCGATGAGCGTTGAGGCACAAGCCCTTCAATACGCAGAATTAAATCAGTGGAGCGTTTCTAAGCAAGAGCAAAGATCTTCTGCACTCCGTCATGCAACGTAGCATGTCAACCTTCCCCACAACCAGAACACAAGAAAGAAAACTCAATGCCAAAAAGTTGCCAAAAACCATTATGTTTTCCCAGTTAATCTTATGCACATCAGGGCACAAGATATACTACCAGCCTCCAGCCAAGGTCGAGGTCGAGGTCGAGGCCAAGACTAATCCAAAAAAAGAAAGAAAGAAAGCTCTCGACTAGAATCAA
>NW_019518802.1:0-468 GCF_002814215.2 Seriola lalandi dorsalis
ATCTATCTATCTATCTATCTATCTATCTATCTATCTATCTATCTATCTATCTATCTATCTATCTGTGCAACAGTTTCTTTTTCTGTTTGTTTCATTTTGAACTCGATGTGTTTCTCACTTTTCTTTTCTCTTCCTCGCAGCACAAATCACCTGTGACAGCCATGACACTCTCAAAGAAGAAGGTAACAGATGAAAGAGAGAGAGAGAGAAACTCACTTTCAAACTTCCAAACTCTCCCCCACACACACACACACACACACACACACACACACTCACACCCACACTATATCACGCGTATCACTCAAATCTCCACCTTGTATCTCCAAGGACAGCTTCATCACCAGTTGCTATGGTTACCCCACCTCAGTCAGAGCAGTAATGAAGAGATGCCACACACACACACACACACACACAGAAATACACCTTGCATTATTAAAATAGTCTGGGTTTCATGAAAAAAATCTAATG
>NW_019518803.1:0-484 GCF_002814215.2 Seriola lalandi dorsalis
TTTTACATTTTGTCATGCCCCTGTATGAAAAGTACAGGTGTAAACTCATTTCTAATTCAAAATCATAAAACTCTACTTAAGTTTCAGGGGTCCTGGTATTGTGCATGCTGGCTCACTGCCATGGCTTACTACTGGGACATATGAATGCAACAGAGCCATCATTAATTTAATTAGTAACACCTGTGCACCTGTGCCATTGTTAATGTAATTAGTAACACCTGTGCTTGTCCTTCTATGACAAGTCAAAATTTCTATTAGACAGCACACTGCAGTCCTATAATGTTGGGAGGGTTTTTTGGCTATTTATCAGTTAAGACTATTTACTACTATTGCCCCATTCACTTATCCTATCGCAAATAACGGCAAAATAACAAGCTCTTTATAAATGCTAACTTTTTCTTTAAAATGGGTGATGTGTTTTGAGATTTACAGGGAAGTTACCTGGAAAATTAACTGTAAATTACAATATTTATATTATCAATAT
>NW_019518804.1:0-357 GCF_002814215.2 Seriola lalandi dorsalis
CACACACACACACACACACACACACACACACACACACACACACACACACACGCGCACACACACACACGCACGCACAAACCACCCAGAAAAGAAACTGGAGTTGCAGAGGCACAAGTCATTCATCTTTTTTGTTCTGTTCCTTCATGTATAGTACAAAATGCATACAGCAGTGATTTTTTTATATTTCCGCATGAAGCCTCACAATATGGGAAACCTTGTAGCGGCATGTCTCGCTCATTCATTCAACTCTGGGTGTCTATGTTTAAAGCAGGGCAAGTGAGAAAGAGCAAGAGGAGATGCTGGTCTGTATCTATCAGTGTGTCTGTGTGTGTGCGTGTGTGTGCGTGTGTGTGCGTG
>NW_019518805.1:0-483 GCF_002814215.2 Seriola lalandi dorsalis
CTCAAATCCATAAATATTTCAAATCCAGTGAGGACTCATCATAAAGAACAGCCATATTGAATTATCACCATCTTAACAATCTATAAATACCATTTCAAAATCACTCACTACACCAAAAAATGTATTTTCTCTACTTCACAAATGTATAAAAAAAGTCAAAACTCTACATAACCTATGAAAACCTACTAAGTCTCACTGTCTCTCTTACTCTAACCCAAACCCTATTTAACATATCAATCCTCTTGACGTGGCCGTGTGTGGAAACTAAACTTCTGCATTAAACGTTAAGCGGCAGCAGTAGCAAGTAAACAAGCAAATAACACTGATTCATCATCTCTGCACAAGATCTACATTAAGTTTGAGAAGTTCAAGACAGAATATTGTTACAGGAGTAGAACAGCTCCATTCAGGAATCGATTAGTAAGTAGTTTGTGTGCGGAGAGAGAGAGAGAGAGAGAGAGAGAGAGAGAGAGAGAGAGAGAG
>NW_019518806.1:0-339 GCF_002814215.2 Seriola lalandi dorsalis
GTAAACATATCAAATGTGTAGTATGGAGGAAAATATCACTTCTATAGTAATCTTCAAAATATTCACTTAACTGACAATGACTCACTGAAGTGACAGTGAAGAGTCTGTTAACTTTTCCCATCTCATGTCTGGACTGTAGATGAAGAACATGGGATATGAAGGAACTTAGGTCTTGAGGAGTTGCAGGATTTATTTACTGACAGCCTAAAGTGCACATACATCGCACTGTATGTTCACAGCTATACTGCTAACTGCTAACTAACAAGCTAACTCTCTGGTCCGGTCAGCAGCATCACCTCTCTCTCTCTCTCTCTCTCTCTCTCTCTCTCTCTCTCTCTC
>NW_019518807.1:0-556 GCF_002814215.2 Seriola lalandi dorsalis
CCACATTACATCCAGGTAAGTGGTATTAAGGCTGGAAAAAAAACTTGTCTGACAATATCATGCATGTCCTGTATCAGCTCATTTTAGCTCTTAATTGAAGCTATAGCGTTTAAACACTGAGTGAAATATTCAAACAAAAATCTCTGTGATTTCCATCAAGTGGGAATTTTCTACACATCTTTCACTCCTCAAAATTCAGCCTGACATACTTGGAATCTTGGGAAATGTCAGGGTCTTCACTACCCTTCAAAATGAAGTTTGAACTCTGAGTTTACTGACTGGATCACCAGCTCCTATTGATATGTATTTGATAAATATAATTTCATTAGAACTGTATGAAATAATATTTCAATAATTTACCAGTTGGTTGAGCAGCTCTCTCTCTATCCCCTGTCTCTTGCAGAAGCCAGGGATGGATGTTGCTGACGGTTATGTAACGTTTGTCCGTCACTCCCAGGACATGCTGCGGGACAAGGTCAATGAGGAGGTGTACATAGAGAGATTATTTGATGTAAGTAAACCGCAGGACCTCCCTTTCCTCCACCACGGGGGCAGG
>NW_019518808.1:0-859 GCF_002814215.2 Seriola lalandi dorsalis
CACTACTAGCTAGATGTTTGGTTAGCTATATAGCCTTTGTATTTCTTACTGGGAACCTCTTAACTGGCATCTTAATGTTCTGTTAATCTGGCGGTGTACTGCAGTGTTTGAAGAAAAAACTAATTAAAAAAGTGAATTAATGTTTTAGTTGTAACATTTGCCATGGATATTTATCCCTTTATTAATTAAATATTAGTAGATTTGACATATAGAAGCCAGAATATTGGTTGTGTAGTTAGACAAAGCCTTGTTTGCCTTTTTGTTCTACCTGTAGCCGGGGTCATGTGTCTAGTTGGTTCTTTCATATACTGTGGTGTTTTTACACACACACACATACACACACACACACGCACACACACACACACACACACACACACACACACACACACACACACATCCTTTTTGACATTGTATGCATGACATTAAAAAGACCTTTCTTCTTTTTTTTTTAGCTGGTCTTCAGGCCTAATTACATGGCGGTTTCCTTCCTGACATAATTCATTGCTGTCTGTGTATTTACCGTACTGCAAACACACACACACACACACACACACACACACACACACACACGCTGTGGCAGACACACACATCCAACGCTTTGAAACTGAAAACCCATCTTTCCCCCTTGACCAACTCACACACTCACACAAACACGGAACCGAATGGCCAAGAGGAAAGGTGTTGATGGCTTGATCCATCATGTGGCATACGCACAGTTCGACTAACACACTAACTACATATCAAAGCCAAGGAAAAAAACCTTGTTTTAAAACTACCTACAGCTCTCAGGTTGCATTTTAATTGCATGTTACTCCAAAGATGATGAAGGGGGAGAAGTTAAAGAGTAGAAAAATCAGCA
>NW_019518809.1:0-482 GCF_002814215.2 Seriola lalandi dorsalis
TACATGGGTGCTGCACGCTTGAGGGAGGATTTAGATTAAACAGATAGCATTATCACAGGAGGGGAGCGATGCCGGCCGTGTTTTCCGACCAGCGCAAGGGCCTGATCGCTGACGAGCAGCCATCAGTCAGCAATGCAGAGGCCATTAGCCGCAGTCTGAGGTTAGCCTACCAAGAACATTACGGTTCCCTGTAGCCCCGCCGGCTCCCTCGCCTCATTCTGCATTCTAACACAGAGTGCCGCAGTCAGGAGCCCAGGCGTAGATAAATGGGCCAAATTAAACTTAATGGCTTGATTGACAGGTGGAATAGCATTAGCCTCAGCTGAGTGTGAAGAATGGCGTCGGTCAGGAGATTTAAGCAGCTTGCCATCAAATCTTTGAAAGCATGCTTGTGATTTTAACTGTAATATATTGTATTGTATGTAACTACAACTCTTCCATGTGGGTTTCTAGACCCCCCCCCCCACCCCATCCCTCCCTCC
>NW_019518810.1:0-482 GCF_002814215.2 Seriola lalandi dorsalis
TACGTGTTTAATTTTGATGGGAGTTTTGTGAATGTGCCATATTGTTGTGAAATGCCTCTTTATATATGCATCCCATTTGGAGCAAATGTGTTTTTGCATGATAGTCTTAGTATGTATGTAGTATTGTGGAACAGACTGTATAGTCATATGGTGTAGGAGCATCTCTACATGTCAGCTGTATGTGAGATTTCACGTCCGTACTCTGTTCCCACCACTGCTGTCTTCAGTGTGCGTTTTTCTCAAACTGCCTTATTTTAAGTCTGTATACAAACTCATGGACCGTCTGTCTCTCTTTTCTCCATCTATGACAGCAGCTTTGAAACTGATGTCCCAGGCTTTCTATGATCTGCTTGAGCTGATTTACATCGATTTGATGCATTCAAATCATCCTTATGTTCAAGATATTTGAATGCTTTTGTGGTTTCCTTAAAGAAGAGGTTGCAAGTCTTTCTTAATACATATATCCATATGTATATCAAAGC
>NW_019518811.1:0-473 GCF_002814215.2 Seriola lalandi dorsalis
GAAACTTCTTCCCAGCTTCTTTCTCATCCTCAGAGTGGTTACAACAGAGCTAGCTAATGATGTCCTTTGGCAACATGTCCATTTTGTTAACAGCAGAGAAAATCATTTATTATCACCTCAGGCCAATGGACCTCTAGCTACATCCAGTGGGGGACAGGATTGTCCAGATGAAGCTTGACGATCATACCGTTAGAACAGAGGAGAAAATCTCCCTGGTTGAGCCACTCGGCTCCTCACAGCCATCCTCAGTTATAGAAACTCTCCTACTGACCACAGCAAGCTGCGATCGTCAGGATACACACTGTAAGTAATATAATGGTTACTTATAATTACTTATTTGATTACTGTTTTTAGATTTCTATTTTTAATGGGTTAACAAGCAAGATATATTGTTCAAGTTAATTTCTGAACTTTATAGGTGTTAGTATGCATTTTTTTTTATCTTTGTGCAGAGCCAGGCTAGCTGTTTCCCC
>NW_019518812.1:0-482 GCF_002814215.2 Seriola lalandi dorsalis
GAAATTAAGTTGTTAAATACTATACTACTGGATGTTCTACTGTGTGTTCATTTTAGTTTGTTACTTTTCCATTTTGTCCGTTACCTTTTTTTGATCACCCAAAATGAGCAAAAATACAATATGTTGCATTGTTATTCACATTTTCAGTTATTCATTTCAATATCTTGGTATGTATTTTGTTTAGGAAATCTTTATGCCAGAAAAAACATTGATGAAGTGATATTTTCTAAAGCCAGGTGCACATATAACACAATAATATCTGTTATCATGCATCAAATTACTAATTTTCTTTATAAATAACTGCAAATAAATCAATATTTGTTGATTTTTAAGGCCACCATAATCAAAAGTGTAAGATTGTAGATTAACCTAATCTTGGACATGCACATGCAGGCGCACGCGCACACGCGCACACGCACACACACACACACACACACACACACACACACACACAGAGTATTTACATTGTAATTACCCCTGAG
>NW_019518813.1:0-482 GCF_002814215.2 Seriola lalandi dorsalis
ATCATCTTCATCATCAACATCATCACAATCATCTTCATCATCATCACCATCATCATCATCATCACAATCATCTTCATCATCAACATCATCACAATCATCTTCATCATCACCATCATCATCATCATCATCACAATCATCTTCATCACCATCATCATCACCATCATCATCATCATCACCATCATCTTCATCATCACCATCATCTTCATCATCTTCATCATCATCATCATCACAGTCTCAGTACCTGCAGCAGTTTGTCAGCAGCAGGTCGTTTCTTTGGGTTTTTGGTCAGAGCGAATTTTACAAACTGGTGGAAGTTTCCCGTCCTGTGGAGAGACGACGCAGAAATAAACATCTCACTGTGGAAAATAAAGTTCTTTTTAAAATTGAATGTGAAAACAAAACAATGTTTTATCTTTTGTTAAAACTACTTCAACACATTTGTTTGAAACATGACAACAGAGACTGAAAAGAGGCCGATCTGT
>NW_019518815.1:0-482 GCF_002814215.2 Seriola lalandi dorsalis
ATACAAAATCACACATTACTTCAGAGATAGGAGCTGAGGAATGTTAAAAGTGAGAGGCACAGAGAGAAAAAGCAATGATAGGAGTGTTCTTAAACACCATGAAATACAGCAGATAATTGGACAAACAACAAAGGCCACAACAAAAGGATGGAAAAACCACTTTGGAGACGTAATTTACAGAAAGAAAAAACATAACACCAACTAAAAAGCAAAGATCAGCACCACACTACCTTGCATTCTGGACAACCATGACTTGGCTGAGGGAGTCCAGAAGAGGAAGAGGAGGGCAGATATCACAAACAAGAAAAGCAAAAACACAAAAAACAGTCAGAGAAGCCCAGAGAGCTCAAAGAAAAGCTAGTAGAGGATAGAGAGCTGAGGCAATCAATATTCTATGCAGGGTGTATCACTGTTTTTGTGCCGGAGCAATGTATGTGACGCAAGACCAAAAAAAAAAAAAAAAAAAAAAAAAAAACTCAAAA
>NW_019518816.1:0-471 GCF_002814215.2 Seriola lalandi dorsalis
CAGACGAATATAGGGATACTTATCTATTTATTTATATGCTTATTATTATTATTTTTTTGGAATCTACAAAATGCAGACTACTTGACAAAACTAGCCGGTAAAAGGAAAAACCACACTACTGCAGTTCATTAGTGGAAGACAGGCTTAAAAAGCTTTTTACTATCTGAAGACTACTGTTCCATATTCCCTTAACAATCATGTAGTGACATGTCTGCTGGACCAGCTACCTCCCACCCCTCACACACACACACACACACACACACACACCCACACACACACACTAAATCCGCACCTACCCCATCACACCTGCCCCATCCTGCAGAGGATGGGGTGAGGGGGTAGTGGTGAGGTGGTGGGAGACAATCAGAAGACAGGGGGGAAGCTGGTATCTCCTCACCTCACCTCCCTCTTCTAAATTGCAAAGACACATAACATTTTCCCCAAGTTTTTCTTTTTTTTTTTTTTTTTTTT
>NW_019518817.1:0-459 GCF_002814215.2 Seriola lalandi dorsalis
AAGCATAACTTACATGATTTAAATTAATTACATATATAAAAACATCTAGTCTCAATTAATTCAGTTAGCCTGCAACATGATTTCACTGGCAAGGGGTTGATTAGATGGTGTAATTAACAGAAAATGCATCACAACAAAACACACACACACACACACACACACACACACACACAAGGAGTCAACCCTAATTAAAAAGTAATCAGCATTTCCAAACAGATGACAGTTTTGAGTTAAAAACTGTTGGCTTTGTATTAATATAGAGAAAGTTCACTGTATTGCTGAAGTGACTGGTTGACTAATCGATTAGTCAATCAATCTAGCATTAAAACAACAACAACAACAAAAATACTTTGATAACTGATTTATATTTTAAATCATTTAGAAAGACACTTGACATTCTCTGTTTCCAGCTTCTCAAATGTGTCCTGTGTTTTGGGCAATTGGCACTAAACATCACCT
>NW_019518818.1:0-480 GCF_002814215.2 Seriola lalandi dorsalis
GATGAGGTGGTAATCCCATTTTATCCTGGCCACAGAAACGATACTCACAGTGCTGTAAACCACATCCTGTAAAGATTTGTCCCGTCACAGTCTAAGTGCTGGTTTGAGGCTCTTCACCAAGGAGGATTTCTGGTACTTTAACTTTTATTAAGCTCCGTCTCTCTCTCTCTCTCTCTCTCTCTCTCTCTATCTCTATCTCTTCCTCTCTCCAGCGGAGTCTCTGAGTGTAACGTCTTCACCCAGAGGGGAGGTGACCCTGCAGGTGGGTTCCCCTCTCATCCTGACCTGTGAGGTGCTGGGGCTGCCGTCTGAAGTGAACTCGGGCCTGCTGGTTCAGTGGATGAAGAGGGGATCTGTAAGCAGCGATGAAGTCGGCTCTGGGGGAGTTGAGGTACTGTGAATCTTAAGAGACTGCACAAAGCAGGACAGTGTAGAGGTGTTTATTGTGTGTATTTGTTTGCATATCTGCACACTGTTACT
>NW_019518819.1:0-480 GCF_002814215.2 Seriola lalandi dorsalis
TTTTTTTTTTTTTTTTTTTTTTTAATAGTGATATTTTGTGATAAGTGTTTGTTCAGCTATTGCTCATTATGCTGATGACTCAAACTCCTGGACCCAGTTAATAGTGTTTAATGTAGTTATTAGTGCTATTGTGTGGGTGAGGACCCCTGTATTAGCACAAAGGAAGCCCCCAGCGTTAAATGAGTGAATTTGTGCACACAATTTATCATTGGGCCCCTTGTGAATAACAAAATATGCTGTGTTAAATAAGGGTTATATAAGGCCAACACAGTGAAACACACAAACACACACACACAGCCTTGTCCTGAGTCAGATGACTGGGTGTTACTGCTGCTCTATAGCTCTGTAAGTGTGTGTATGTCTGTGTGTGTATGTCTGTGTGTGTGTGTGTGTGTGTGTGTGTAATGAGAAAACAGAACAAATGACAGAAACTAGCTGAGCTGCATTACCCACACTGGATTCCTCTGACCCAGTTACGTA
>NW_019518820.1:0-1422 GCF_002814215.2 Seriola lalandi dorsalis
AAATATCACTATTAAAAAAAAAAAAAAAAAAAAAAGACCTATTGGAGAAAATGAATTATTGAACACAGGTTTTTATTATAGGCACCATTTGGTAGATTATTTAAAAACATTCCATTGCATTATCCGAATAATAATTGTTCATTGCCACATTTCATGCTTTATACTAGAGGCTGAAATGATTAGTCAATCAATCGTTTAGTTCCTCAACAGAAAAATAATCAGCAACTATTTTGATAATCAAATAGTCGTTATGTGATATTTTTAAGCAAAACTACCAAACCTTTTTATTCTGCTAGCAGGAATGAGTGTATAAATGGTCCATGGCTCTTTAAGAGAGCGAAGTTCTTGGTTCTTACAAATGGTTTATCTCCACCACAGCTGATGAAACTCAACTATCCAACAGGTTGCCCTGTCTAAATTCCAGCATTTTGTCCTTCTAAACTGTTTTATTAGTGTTCTACATGAAAATGTAGTTTTCCTGGGTTGGCCTAAACACTCATACCTCCCTGGATATTATCTTTCATACAGTAGTAAACAGGAAGGAGTGTTTGGAGTAACAAATGCTACAGGGCTGCCCCATTCACTCAGCATGTTGAATAATGATGATAAAGCTGTTCCTCTCTTTTTTTTTTTGGACTCGTGACAACATCATGTCTCTTTGCCAAAAGAGGGAGAGCCAGATTTGCAAGGCTTGTGAAGGAAACCCAGCGGCAAAGTGGGCACATGCACATGCTCCACTGGCTTAGGGGGGTTTTGGTCAGACTGACCTGGACTCAGTGACCTCTGTGTAAGAACCGGAGGGTGGGCTGCTGATTTTATCTGTTACTAAGAAGATATTTCAGATTAATGAGGATATTCGTCTTTTTTCTTTTCCAGATAACGTCCGATCACAGGTCCCTCCCACCAGATGTAGTCACTCCTCATTGTTTGCATCTCATACAGGAACCTGTAACTTAACTTCTGTTGCATATTGTGAGTGCTTGCTATGTGTGCAAGTTGATGATGCTGCCTCACAGCTAGGTTATGAGGACGGACTGTGAGTCCACAGTCTTTGCAAGTCGCTATGTCTGGAGGATGTGCCGCCACCAGCAGGCTTAATTAAGACTAAACAGTGATACTGGAAACTTTGAGAAACACTCAGCTGTCCGACAGTGTTTGTGCAGTCTAGTATTTATGCTGTTCAAGTATGTGAGAGAGTAAACAAAATGGTCAAAATGTTGATGGTGCACGCTGGCTGTTACAGTTGTCCAAGCTGTGGCTCCGTGACCTCGTAGTGGGAGAGTGACAAGAGTCTGTGAAGCGGGAATGTGAGAGAAGTAGCTTACTGCACTGTGTAGCCAGAAAAACAGGAAGTGGCAGCCATTGACATCTGGAGAAACATCTGGAGAGAGGCCTCGAGGTGTGTGTGTGTGTGTGTGTGTG
>NW_019518821.1:0-1460 GCF_002814215.2 Seriola lalandi dorsalis
CCACGTGTGCACACTAACACACATAATGTACATCTGTGCACGCACACACACACACACACACACACACACACACACCTCGAGGCCTCTCTCCAGATGTTTCTCCAGATGTCAATGGCTGCCACTTCCTGTTTTTCTGGCTACACAGTGCAGTAAGCTACTTCTCTCACATTCCCGCTTCACAGACTCTTGTCACTCTCCCACTACGAGGTCACGGAGCCACAGCTTGGACAACTGTAACAGCCAGCGTGCACCATCAACATTTTGACCATTTTGTTTACTCTCTCACATACTTGAACAGCATAAATACTAGACTGCACAAACACTGTCGGACAGCTGAGTGTTTCTCAAAGTTTCCAGTATCACTGTTTAGTCTTAATTAAGCCTGCTGGTGGCGGCACATCCTCCAGACATAGCGACTTGCAAAGACTGTGGACTCACAGTCCGTCCTCATAACCTAGCTGTGAGGCAGCATCATCAACTTGCACACATAGCAAGCACTCACAATATGCAACAGAAGTTAAGTTACAGGTTCCTGTATGAGATGCAAACAATGAGG
This sequence comes from Seriola lalandi dorsalis, assembly GCF_002814215.2. Classification (NCBI taxonomy): domain Eukaryota; kingdom Metazoa; phylum Chordata; class Actinopteri; order Carangiformes; family Carangidae; genus Seriola; species Seriola lalandi. The sequence goes on from NW_019518821.1 coordinate 557, forward strand.
AGTGACTACATCTGGTGGGAGGGACCTGTGATCGGACGTTATCTGGAAAAGAAAAAAGACGAATATCCTCATTAATCTGAAATATCTTCTTAGTAACAGATAAAATCAGCAGCCCACCCTCCGGTTCTTACACAGAGGTCACTGAGTCCAGGTCAGTCTGACCAAAACCCCCCTAAGCCAGTGGAGCATGTGCATGTGCCCACTTTGCCGCTGGGTTTCCTTCACAAGCCTTGCAAATCTGGCTCTCCCTCTTTTGGCAAAGAGACATGATGTTGTCACGAGTCCAAAAAAAAAAAGAGAGGAACAGCTTTATCATCATTATTCAACATGCTGAGTGAATGGGGCAGCCCTGTAGCATTTGTTACTCCAAACACTCCTTCCTGTTTACTACTGTATGAAAGATAATATCCAGGGAGGTATGAGTGTTTAGGCCAACCCAGGAAAACTACATTTTCATGTAGAACACTAATAAAACAGTTTAGAAGGACAAAATGCTGGAATTTAGACAGGGCAACCTGTTGGATAGTTGAGTTTCATCAGCTGTGGTGGAGATAAACCATTTGTAAGAACCAAGAACTTCGCTCTCTTAAAGAGCCATGGACCATTTATACACTCATTCCTGCTAGCAGAATAAAAAGGTTTGGTAGTTTTGCTTAAAAATATCACATAACGACTATTTGATTATCAAAATAGTTGCTGATTATTTTTCTGTTGAGGAACTAAACGATTGATTGACTAATCATTTCAGCCTCTAGTATAAAGCATGAAATGTGGCAATGAACAATTATTATTCGGATAATGCAATGGAATGTTTTTAAATAATCTACCAAATGGTGCCTATAATAAAAACCTGTGTTCAATAATTCATTTTCTCCAATAGGTCTTTTTTTTTTTTTTTTTTTTT
>NW_019518822.1:0-468 GCF_002814215.2 Seriola lalandi dorsalis
AGAAAAGGGGGAATTAAAAACAAACAATGAAACAGGAAAGTTACATGAAAATATAAGTAAAAAAAATATATAAAATTATGATGATCTAATGTTCCATGATGGGATGTTACCTCTGGAGGGGGGGTGCCGGTGGTCGCTGCTGGCAGGGAGGTGTTGGAGGAGGCGCTGGAGGCCGACGAGCTCACAGACCCTTTAGTCTTTATCACTGACACCTGTTCAAACACACACACACACACACACACACAATCAATCTGGTGTTACACTTATTAACGTCATGTCTGTCGATCGTCTCTGATTCTCTCGGCTCAGAGTCGCATGTTCCTGCTGAACACCTGCATGTCAAACAGCTGACTGACGGTTCATGGCGGCACCACGATGTTCACAACACAGCGGTACACAATGTTTACATTTCTTTTTTTGCAGGGGGTTGATTTCTGTTATTATATTGTGATATGATTGTTATTTATA
>NW_019518823.1:0-479 GCF_002814215.2 Seriola lalandi dorsalis
TCTCTATTTCTGTTACTCGGAATGAATTTTTTGGCCTCACTTCTCTTATCAACATTATACCATTATCGTGTGACAAAATGCCTCAAATGCATAGTACCACACTTATTTGCATCTCATTTTGTTTCCATTCAGTAAATTGTGATGATTCAACATTTTCTTTTCATAATTGAATTTCATTGAGCGAAAAAGGTGCACTGACGCAGTGACTGTTTGGTATGTGTGTGTGTGTGTGTGTGTGTGTGTGTGTGTCTGCCTGTTAATGTGTGAGTGTGTCCAGCTATTTTTATCGTATAAGCTTTTTTGCTGTGTTTCTTCCTTATAATTGTTTTTAATGTATTTGTTCATAATATAATTTTCAAAGTTTTCAAATCAAAGAGTACAAGGATTATAACAACTACATGCTAATCTGACGACAATGAAAACCTGTTATGTTTTGTTTGATTTTTCTTCCAGAAATAAAAATAAAGTTGTAAAAAAAA
>NW_019518824.1:0-465 GCF_002814215.2 Seriola lalandi dorsalis
TCTCTATTTCTGTTACTCGGAATGAATTTTTTGGCCTCACTTCTCTTATCAACATTATACCATTATCGTGTGACAAAATGCCTCAAATGCATAGTACCACACTTATTTGCATCTCATTTTGTTTCCATTCAGTAAATTGTGATGATTCAACATTTTCTTTTCATAATTGAATTTCATTGAGCGAAAAAGGTGCACTGACGCAGTGACTGTTTGGTATGTGTGTGTGTGTGTGTGTCTGCCTGTTAATGTGTGAGTGTGTCCAGCTATTTTTATCGTATAAGCTTTTTTGCTGTGTTTCTTCCTTATAATTGTTTTTAATGTATTTGTTCATAATATAATTTTCAAAGTTTTCAAATCAAAGAGTACAAGGATTATAACAACTACATGCTAATCTGACGACAATGAAAACCTGTTATGTTTTGTTTGATTTTTCTTCCAGAAATAAAAATAAAGTTGTAAAAAAAA
>NW_019518825.1:0-457 GCF_002814215.2 Seriola lalandi dorsalis
CAGTCGGGTGCGTTTCAGTGAGCTTAAATAAAAATGGCTGGGTCTCGGGTGGACGTGGGGATTCGTGTGGCGTCAAGAGACGCGGAGGGTTGCGCACAGGAAGAGGAAAACAGACAGGAAAGGGAGGGGGTGACATATAGGGATGCATTCATCTACTCCCTGACTCCAGGAATTTTCAGCACAGGGGAATTTAGCAAAATGAAGCTTTAGAAGGTGTGATTGTCCTCTGTGTGTGTGTGTGTGTGTAATCAATTAATCAATATGTGTTTACAAGTCAAATATATTTATTAATGTGCGTACCCTAAGTTTTTTATAAGAGCAATTATAAGGGCATTAAAGTACTTTAACATGGAGCGAACGACAACACACTCCACTGAACAACCACAAGGAAGAATTCTGCATTCACGAAGAGTTTCAGTATAAACAGAATCATGTTGAAAGAATGAAAGTGGCATTT
>NW_019518826.1:0-479 GCF_002814215.2 Seriola lalandi dorsalis
TGTGTGTGTGTGTGTGTGTGTGTGTGTGTGTGTGCAGTGATGAAATGGGAAAATGGGGATGAGGAGAAAGCAGCAGGGAATTGAAAATGTGGAGAGGGGAAGGGGGAAGATTCTCATTTGAGATAAAAATATACTCCGTGCAATCTCTGAACACCCGAACACATGTACACACACACACACACACACACACACACACACACACACACACACAAACACACAAACACACACTGAAGAAACTACAGTGGAGAAAAAGTAGGTAGCTGGCAAGCAGAAAAGCTCAACTGACCCTGTATATAATCAAGTCTGTAGATAGCTGACCCTGTGCTCTGCTGGAAATTGAAAACAAAATTTCCACACAGGGATCAACAAAGGGCCACAGTGTTATTATCATTAACAACACCAATAACAGAACTTAATGTACCTCAATTATGTGAAAAATTTCAGAATTACATTCAAAAAACCGGAATAAAAAGCAAACC
>NW_019518827.1:0-459 GCF_002814215.2 Seriola lalandi dorsalis
TGTGTGTGTGTGTGTGTGTGTGTGTGTGTGTGTGCAGTGATGAAATGGGAAAATGGGGATGAGGAGAAAGCAGCAGGGAATTGAAAATGTGGAGAGGGGAAGGGGGAAGATTCTCATTTGAGATAAAAATATACTCCGTGCAATCTCTGAACACCCGAACACATGTACACACACACACACACACACACACACACACACAAACACACACTGAAGAAACTACAGTGGAGAAAAAGTAGGTAGCTGGCAAGCAGAAAAGCTCAACTGACCCTGTATATAATCAAGTCTGTAGATAGCTGACCCTGTGCTCTGCTGGAAATTGAAAACAAAATTTCCACACAGGGATCAACAAAGGGCCACAGTGTTATTATCATTAACAACACCAATAACAGAACTTAATGTACCTCAATTATGTGAAAAATTTCAGAATTACATTCAAAAAACCGGAATAAAAAGCAAACC
>NW_019518828.1:0-1491 GCF_002814215.2 Seriola lalandi dorsalis
GGATCAGCCTGATGTGCTACACCTGAGCCTTGTGTGGTGCATTAAGTCTTCCCCCTTTCAGTCCTGGCTCTCTCAGATCTCTAGCTATCTCTCTGGCTGTTTACGTCGTCGCTCCCAGCTCCTGGCAGACCTGATGGCAGCTGTGGCCTTTTTGTGTATTGTATTTCGTTATTTGTTGATTTATATCTCATTTTCCTTGTGTGAATAAATTATTTGAAAGCTACCTGCCAACTCGTGTTGTCTCCCCTTTCTGTTTGTCCAGCCATTGAGCCAGGCTGTGAAACATACTATAGTTAGGCATAAAAAATGAAAAAAACCGACATAGTATAGTAAGGCCTAAAAGGTGAAAAAACCTGACATATAGTAAGGCATGAAAAGTAAAAACAAAACAACATGGTATAGTATGGCAAGGCATTAAAAAAAATTATATAGTAAGGCATAAAAATGCCAAAAACATCATAGTATAGTATGGCATAAAACGTCAAAAAAACAACATAGTATATTAAGGCATAAAAGGTCATATAAACGTCATAATATGGCAAGGCATGAGATGAAATGATATATTAAGGCATAAAAATGCCAAAAAAAGTCATAGTATAGTATGGCATAAAACGTCAAAAAAAAAAAACATAGTATATTAAGGCATAAAAGGTCATATAAACATCATAGTATGGCAAGGCATGAGATCAAATAATGTAATTAGGCATAAAAATGCCAAAAAACGTCATAGTATAGTATGGCAAAAAACGTTAAAAAGATATCATAGTATTTTAAGGCATAAAAGGTCATATAAACTTCATAGTATGGCAAGGCATGTGACGAAATAATATAATTAGGCATAAAAATGCCAAAAAAAAATCACAGTATGTTATGACAGAAAAATGCCAACAAACGTCATAGTATAGTATGGCAAAAAAAGTCAAAAAAAACTTCATAGTATATAAGGGCATAAAAGGTCATGAAAACGTCATATTATGGTAAGTTATCAAACGACATAGTATAGTAAGGCATAAAAACATAAAAATACCAAAAAAGTCATACTATACTATGGCATAAAAATGCCAAAAAACTTCATAGTATAGTATGGCATAAAAATGCCAAAAAACTTCATAGTATAGTATGGCATAAAAAGTCAAAAACACATGATAGTATATTAAGGCATAAACATTCATGAAAACGTCATAGTATGGCAAAGCATGAGATGAAATTATATAGTATGGCATAAAAATGCCAAAAAATGTCATAGTATAGTATGTCATTAAACGTCAAAAAAATACCATAGTATATTAGGGCATAAAAGGTCATATAAACATCATAGTATGGCAAGGCATGAGACGAAATAATGTAATTAGGCATAAAAATGCCAAAAAAACGTCATAGTATAGTCCTATGGCATAAAAGGTCAAAAAAATAACATGGTATTTTAAGGCATAAAAGGTCATACAAACATCATAGTATGGCAAGGCATGAGATGAAATGATATATTAAGGC
>NW_019518829.1:0-478 GCF_002814215.2 Seriola lalandi dorsalis
TCTTTGAATTAAATGACATTTTGTGTGTTATTCATAAATGTGCCCAAATATGATACTATATTGTTTTGCCATGGTTTTTGCTTTTTCAGGGGGTGGGGGGCGGGGGGTTAGTCCGTTGGTCAGCTTGCTGCAAATCTGAAATCAGGTTATTCTCTGTGTCTCTTATCTTCACAGGAAGTGTCATTTATTTTGGCTAAAATATCTACTTTGGTTGATGATCGCTATGACTTTCTTTAGCTAGTTCTGTTTGCTGGGCAGGCAGTGTGGAGTGTGTTTATCAAAGGCTGTTGTCTTGAAACTGCTGCCAAAGGTTGTATGTAGGGATTAGGGGATTAGGGACTCAGTTACGAAGTCTTTGTGGAGACAGAACCAAAGCTGCCAAGTTGGTGTTGATTATCAGTGGGTTCGGCACTGAATGTCCAATTCAGATTACACAGAGTAAGTTTATTTAGTCTTAATATTAACTATCACTTAATGG
>NW_019518830.1:0-376 GCF_002814215.2 Seriola lalandi dorsalis
TCAGGTCTCAGGGTTCAGGGTTCAGGTCTCAGGGTTCAGGTCTCAGGTCTCAGGGTTCAGGTCTCAGGGTTCATGTCTCAGGGTTCAGGTCTCAGGGTTCAGGACTCAGGTCTCAGGGTTCAGGTCTCAGGTCTCAGGGTTCAGGTCTCAGGGTTCAGGTCTCAGGGTTCAGGTCTGACTCAGTCCGGACTTTGGACTCTAACTGCTTCAGTGAAAGCTGCTGTGATGGTGTAAACAGCTGTTTGTGTCTGAGGCTGATCTGAGACGATGAAGAAGGACTACATCCAACATGGCCGCCGGCTGGTTGAGGCCATTTTCACTCAGTGGAACGTTCAGCTGCCATTTATGGAGGTTAAAGCAGAACATGAACGACAGC
>NW_019518831.1:0-351 GCF_002814215.2 Seriola lalandi dorsalis
TGTAAAAAAACGTCATAGTGTAGTATTGCATAAAAACGTCAAAAAACGTCATAGTGTAGTATTGCATAAAAACGTCAAAAAACGTCATAGTATAGTATGGCGTAAAAATATAAAAAAACCTCATAGTACAATAATTCTTCAAATATCAAAAATGATCATAGTATAGTATGGCGGAAAAATATCAAAAAACGTCATAGTATAGTATGGCTTAAAATGTCAAAAAAACGTCATAGTATAGTATGGCTTAAAATGTCAAAAATTATTATACTATAGTATGGCGTAAAAATATAAAAAAACATCATAGTATAGCATGGCATTTAAATATCAAAAATTTTCATATTATACTATGGC
>NW_019518832.1:0-477 GCF_002814215.2 Seriola lalandi dorsalis
TATATATATATATATATGTATATTCACATTCTATATGCATATAAACCCGCTGGCCCCTTTCCCTCATATTCCTTTTCCTCCCTCTCTTCCGCTCTTTGAACTGTTCGAGCAGCGAGGCTCAGGGTGTTAGCGGGGAATTTGTCCGACTTTGACAGGGCCGAGCCATTTTTCCTCATCGCTCTTTGAAGAGCGGCCGCTTATCGACACCAGGGCTAAGCGCCGGGGCCTCTGAGCTCAGGCTCCGGCACCACTGGGAGCACGGTGAGGCTAGCTTGCATCACGATCTGGTCACACACACACACACACACACACACACACACTCATTCACAGCCTCATGCTCACACACGACTTGTAGTAAATTCAGCAAAAGTACACACATACACAAAGAATGAAAAGCAGGTGCGCACATACACATATGCATATAAAGAAGACACACGTGCATTCACACAAGAAGACATTTGCAAGAAAGATGTAGTG
>NW_019518833.1:0-477 GCF_002814215.2 Seriola lalandi dorsalis
AAAAAAAAAATCATTATTTTTATAGGCCGCCATCAACAAGCAGTAACCTGTGTCATAGTGTGTGGAGGCTGAGGCTTTTGAGCCCCAATCGCAGGGTGTGACGGCAGTGTGATCCTTGTGGGGGTGTCACGGGACGTCTGAGGCCTCTGAATACTGACGGTGGCTGGAGGTGGATGAAGGGTCAGCGCTGAACGCCTGAAAGAGTCGAACAAAAATCAACTTAGTGGCCACCTTCAGTATATTTTTAGAGCATCTGTCCTTTTGTCCAAGTTTTTTTTTCTTTAATAAACTTCTGACTTTTACTGCACTGCACTTAAAAGACAAACATTGTACTTTTGACTCCACTACATTTTTTATGAAGCACTCGGCTACTTTGAAGCAGAGTTTTAAGTCAGTGGAATGAGTTTCCTTTTAATTTGAAAAGGTGATAGACCATACACTGAGTTCATCACAGGAGAGAAACCAATAACAGTCAAC
>NW_019518834.1:0-477 GCF_002814215.2 Seriola lalandi dorsalis
AAAAAAAGTCGTATTTCGCAATGTTAATGAAAGTAAAAAAAATATTCTGGATCTGCCCCTTTAACTGAATCAGAACCAACATTTAACGGGTTCTTCTCTGGCCCATGATCCATCCCTCCACCACATTTGGTGCAAATCGGCTCAGGACTTTTTGTGCAATCCTGCTGACAAATAAACAGAAAGGGGTGAAAACTTAACCTTCATGGCGGAGGTAACAACAGACTCCCACCTGACCCATAGACACTACAGTCTCTCACAAGACATCCTACACTACAAGATGCATACAACAACAACAACAACAACAACAACAACAACAACAACTACAGCTGCAACAACTAACTGAACAGAACATCTTATTTGAAATAGTTCCAGGTTCTCACATGACAGGATTTTCTTTGTCATATATAAAACTAGACTGAAGAGCTTTGGGTTTGAAATAGATCACCTTGGGTCTCCTTTCAGATAAAACAATGAATC
>NW_019518835.1:0-476 GCF_002814215.2 Seriola lalandi dorsalis
TGTATTTTAAAAAAAAAAAAAAAAAAAAACTGATACAAAACAGTAACAGCCCCGAGTCTTTGATGCTCATAACTTCCCCTGCCCTTATTATCATAGCATTTAGCTTTATGTGTGCACCAACCCAGTAGATATGAAAGACCTTGGTATTATACTGGAGTTGCACATGTTACATCAGGTGTTTTTCAACCAAAGTTTCTTTTCTTTCCTTAAATTTCATGACTGAAGAATTGATGTTGCACATTACCAATGACTTTTTGCATTAGACAATGAAATATCTCTGTGATAAGATAGTAAGAATGCCCAAAATGAAGAAATGTGTTTGTAGGACCAAATATGTACAAGGGGACTTCGGGAAGAGGATTCTTTTCAGCACCTGCTCCACATCACGTGCTCCTAAATAATTACTGTTTGTACATAATCCTGGTTTTGGTATTTTACTGTCCTTGACTATGTCTAATCAAAGAACTGAAGCAAAC
>NW_019518836.1:0-476 GCF_002814215.2 Seriola lalandi dorsalis
TTTTTTTTTTTCTAGAGAACTGCCTCCATAGAGGCAAGCAGCAGTCAGAAAGCACATCTACAGTGTGTCGCCGATGCCTCTCTTTAGATTCAAGACTATAATTTGATGCATGTCCCTAGACGTCACCTTGTATTGATATAAATGCAGTGGTTCAGTGTAACTCATAGATACAAGATGTCAGCTTTCATTCTCTATTGCTAGTTCTTCATGGTGTGATGCCTGGTTAGGGTTATTGATATTCACACTCTAATCCTGCGTGTGTGTGCGTGTGTGCGTGCGTGCGTCTGATAGCAGGCCTGTGGTGCATATAAACAGCTGTCAGTGACGTTCGGTTTTGATGTGTTTCTGTGTTCCGCTGTCACTGCAGGGCTGGATTGAGTTTGCAGGTTATAGGTTATCAGATGCTCACAGAGATAAAATACACACAGGCAGATGCACACACACACACACACACACACACACACACACACACACAC
>NW_019518837.1:0-934 GCF_002814215.2 Seriola lalandi dorsalis
TGTATAAACAGTGACGGTGTATTAACTGTGACGGTGTATAAACAGTGACGGTGTATTAACAGTGACGGTGTATTAACAGTGACGGTGTATAAACAGTGACGGTGTATAAACAGTGACGGTGTATTAACAGTGACGGTGTATAAACAGTGACGGTGTATTAACTGTGACGGTGTATAAACAGTGACGGTGTATTAACAGTGACGGTGTATAAACTGTGACGGTGTATTAACAGTGACGGTGTATTAACAGTGACGGTGTATAAACAGTGACGGTGTATAAACTGTGACGGTGTATTAACAGTGACGGTGTATTAACAGTGACGGTGTGTAAACAGTGACGGTGTATTAACAGTGACGGTGTATTAACAGTGACGTGTATTAACAGTGACGGTGTATTAACAGTGACGGTGTATAAACAGTGACGGTGTATTAACAGTGACGGTGTATTAACAGTGACGGTGTATTAACAGTGACGTGTATTAACAGTGACGGTGTATAAACAGTGACGGTGTGTGAACTGTGACGGTGTGTGAACTGTGACGGTGTATTAACAGTGACGGTGTATTAACAGTGACGTGTATTAACAGTGACGGTGTATAAACAGTGACGGTGTATTAACAGTGACGGTGTACGGTCTGGTATTAACAGTGTGGTGGTTGTGACCCTGGTTCTCCTGCAGGTGAGGTACCGATGCCTCTGTTTGCTTCTTACGGAGCGTCTAAAGCGGCTCTAAGGGTTTTCTCTGAGGTGCTGAGGATGGAGTTATCAGTGTGGGGGGTCAAAGTGTCCGTGATCCAACCTGCAGGCTTCAGAACAAGTAGGTGGGACTTCACTGAATGACATCATCCAGGTGTTTATCACCTGACAGAGTTTATAGAAGACACAGAGAGCTGATTGAGATCCACAGTTAAACTGATCCTGTCTTTGAGTTTGTG
>NW_019518838.1:0-383 GCF_002814215.2 Seriola lalandi dorsalis
AAAAAAAACTGTAAAAACACACTTAATTTTATCTCTTCTATTTTGCATCTTTTTTTATTGCATACACCTCTGTCACACACAGAAGTGGATTTCTGTGAAACAATCACTGCATGGATTTAGCTATGATTATTTAAAAAAAGGAATGCATTCTTGTTGTGTATGCTGAGTAATACCCGACAGGCATTTGCTTGGAGCTGATAACTGCATATGCAGGGACTCGGCAGTGGTGCACTTCTAACTGTATCAAATACCTCGGGGTTATTATCGCAGTTTGCTCAAGTTCTAAATAAGTTGTGCTGTGCGCGCGCGCGCGCGCACACACACACACACACATCTCCATGACTTCAGAGGACACTGCATTGACTTACATTAATTTCCTGGAG
>NW_019518839.1:0-476 GCF_002814215.2 Seriola lalandi dorsalis
CGTACCAATTCCATAGTAATGAATTAAAAATCTCCAAAATAAAGTAATTGAAACAATGACTTAAAAACGGTGATCACTCCTTCCCTCCTCTTCTACCTGTGCCAGACAGTCATGAGAGACTGGCAGTTTATTTTATCTTATTTGAATACATGAATATATTTCAATATTTGAAAGTGGAAATGGCTTGTTCACATGCTCATGCACACACACACACACACACACACACACACACACACACACACTCTTCGAACAGTCTCAGGCAGTTGAAGTGTGTGTCTTGGTGTGTGTCTCTTTTACAGATTGCCTCCTGTTTTTTTTACAAAAATTTTACAAATCCCACCTCTAAGGATAAATTTTGACTGAAAGCGTGTCGTCCTCTCTCTGCTGTTCACTCCCCTTGAAGCTCAAAGCTTTGTGCAGGCTACTGTCTGTCTCCCATTTACCTTTTAGGTCTAACTTTTAACTTTATCTCCTGT
>NW_019518840.1:0-459 GCF_002814215.2 Seriola lalandi dorsalis
TGGACAGATTATAGAGCTGCTTTTCCTTTCTGTCCTGTCTGACCATAATGTTCATCTGCCACCTGACCAGTCTGGAAACATTTCACAGAAAATCTACTTGACATGGACAAATGCTAATAATGTGATGCTGAGCGGAAATAAATCCACAATTGCAAACATCCATTGGTCACACAGAAACTCCCATTCACTTAAATCCAGGGAAGGTTTGGGATTCTTTCCGTCACTAAAACTGGATCGAAAACTGGAACCTTAGTTAAAGAAGAATATCAGTGACTCTTGACATATGTGAAAAGTTTCTGTCTGTAGAGGACTGATCTGGAATGAGAGGTGGAGATATGCTTACATAAAATCCTGGTTCTCTGTCAAGGTGCGACATAATACATGCTTCCAACATGTTTTGAACTGTTAGCTCTATGATTCAGTCTCTGTAGTGGGCGATTATAGACCCCCATCCACAGC
>NW_019518841.1:0-475 GCF_002814215.2 Seriola lalandi dorsalis
TGTGTTATCTGAATAGTGCAGTGACCTTACAAATAACAAGGGTTCCAGTTTCACAATAAGTTCTGCTACTAAAATAAAAAAATAAAAAAACAGGCAAGGTTATTTGTAATTCAGGCCGTTTGTGATTCCCCTTACTTTGTATGTGCATGTGTCCAGGTGCGTGTGTATGCACAGAGACAATGAACATTGAAGGAAAAGGTGAAAATGGAAACCCGTTCATGGTGGAAGTATTCCCTTGGGGCATCAAAGAATGTGGAATCGAGAAGATGAAGGTACCGTGAGAGAGAGAGTGTGTGTGTGTGTGTGTGTAGCAAGTGTGTGCATGTGAGAGAGACTGTGGTTGTCAGTGTGCGATTAAAGGGTATAAAAAGTCTGCAGCTCTTGATTTTCGATTTACACAATCAGCTGTGCCTTAGGCTGCCAATCAATGGTAGATGGCAAAATTTTCCCTTTCTCCCTCTCTCTCTTTCTCTCT
>NW_019518842.1:0-1168 GCF_002814215.2 Seriola lalandi dorsalis
TTTTAGCTCTATGTGTGTGTGTGTGTGTGTGTGTGTGTGTGTGTGTGTGTGTGTGTGTGTGCGCGCGCCTGTGCTGTGTATGTGTGGATCTGAACCACCCAGTCATCTAGGGTACCCACCCTCAGCATGATTGCATATATTTAGACACTGCCATTTACTGTCATTCATTTTTGTACATTGTGGGGAAAAAAATAAAATAAAATAAAGAATAAACAGACTTTGAAATTTCCCATGTGAGGTAATCCATCACAGTTTGTATGAAGTCATAATTTCATCTCATCTCTGTTTTATTGTTATTCTGTTGTGACTGAGATGAGTGTTTTCATGTCAGCGCACACATTACATTACACACTGCTTACTGTCAATCACCTGACGCCCACAGGAAGTAACAGCAGTCTCCAACCAGGAAATAATCCCATAGAAAAACATTTTGCCTCACAAAGTTTATTATCACATCTTCATATTTTCAGCGTCTTTGTTTGCAGGTCATTTGAGGATGGATTTGATATTGTAAAGTTTATATATTAAAAATGACAAAGCAGCACGGAAATGCTGAAAAATTAAATTACGTTCTGTGTGTTGACGACGAAACAAGGTTTACGATCAAAATGGTTCATAATAGCACATGACACCTCATCTTCTCATTTAAACCTAGTCTTTTCTGTCCATTTAACCTGTTCTCATCTTCAAACCCACACCCAATCTGCCTGTGTGTCACCACAGCTGCAATTAAAGCGCTTCAGACAAACCCTACCCTTATCTTTACAGCAAAATAAGAAAAAAAAAATGGCATTCCTTCTTGTGCACATGCATATATCAGCTGCTGTACCTGAAAGTGCAGGTACATCCATGGTTAATACATGACAGCAAATGTATACATATGTACGACAGCGTTTCTGTGGGTCATGGATTAATAAGAAGGGCTGGCATAGCAAAGTCAGGAGGAGAGTGTAATTGTGGCCGTAGTGAGACTGTTCCCTGACATGTAGTCACACCTGGGTGGCTGGCAGCGCAGTGAGGAAGCGAGGATCCCCCACAGTCCCAGTTATTGGTATGCTGAAATACTGCAGTGTTACAGTGAGAGGAGAGAACAAGGAGGCTGTGGAGCGCATAGCAAGAGAAGCATGTTCCTCCCGCGCACTTGGAGATAAAGTAGGAGGGGGGAGGG
>NW_019518843.1:0-475 GCF_002814215.2 Seriola lalandi dorsalis
AAATTTAAGAAAATTAGTAAACATTTGTATTGAAATGACAATATTACATAAATCTGGAAAACAAGTATGACAGTCTACAGCTACACTAACATCTATGTGAGGATGTGTTTAGGTACAGCAGTGCTTTGAGCTAAATACTGAGTGGCAACATGCTCACAATGAAAATACTAACATGTTAATGCTTAGTTAGTAGGTAATATGTTTGCCATGTTCAATATTAAGCACTATAAAATAAATAAGTAAAATCGAATGTTCACCTTGCCATTGGTGCTAGATGAAAAGACAGAATAATTAGGATCCCCGATCACCATGAATGCCACTGCAAAATTTTGGCAATCCATCAAACAGTTTTTGAGTACGGCAACCGTACAAGATGTTTACCCACGCACTGGCCTTACAGTGACCTACAGATCCAGTCATATGATGCTGTGGTGTTTCATTTTCATTCTGTCTTTTCCTTTGGGGCGGACTGTAA
>NW_019518844.1:0-475 GCF_002814215.2 Seriola lalandi dorsalis
AATAAAAGTATACAAACCTGCTTTGGAAAATCTGTCCATACTTCCCGGGTGTCATAGAACCATTCTTTCTGTAGAAACACAGTAAACACAGTAAGTAAAAATGTTATTATATTAATACGGTTTGTTTGAAATGTACATTGTAATCCTGCTCAGTAAAAGAGGGAGAGTAGTGAAGAGTAAAGCTTTTATGAAAGATGTATAGCTACACCCACAATGCTGCTTAACTACTACAGTTTAACCACAGCTGCCTCTATATTTCATGTAAGATACTCACATCATACAGAGCTGCTATTCCTCCGATGAACGCCGCCAGGTAGAAGACAAACCTCCAACTGCAGGAAGTACAGACATATATAGACTGTGGCTTTTGGAGGTGATGCATTATTATTATTATCATAATGAACACACACACACACACACACACACACTGACCTGGCCTCTCTGAACTTCTTCAGGACTCCAGGACGGTCCTGAC
>NW_019518845.1:0-475 GCF_002814215.2 Seriola lalandi dorsalis
AGAAGCAGGAAGAGGTGAACAGGTTCAGGACAGAAGAAGAAGAAGTTGCTCTGCCTCCTCTTCCTCTCTTTCTTCTTCTCTCTTCCCTCCCTCCATCACTTTATGCATCTTTCTTCAGCTCTCCCTCCGTCTCTCTCGGAGGTCATAAACCGCTTCCTGTTTGTCTGCAGGTGGAGTTTGATTTAAAGGACGAGCAGGTGGCGAAAGAGAGGACGGAGCTACACTCGTTTTTTTTCTTCTTCCATCTTTCATCATCTCCTCTCCTCCTCCTCTGTCTCCTCCTCTCATGCAGAGTGGCGGAGGAGACAGTGATGGACAGCAGAGGACAGAGCGGGGGGAGGATGAAAGGAGGAGAAAACTAAAAGAAAGAAAGGAGGAGACAGACGTGAGAGGGGGAGATGTGAGGAGGAGGAAAGACAAGTTTGTTCCTTCTTTCTTTCTGTCTGTTGATGACAGAACAGATGTGCAGCTGCAG
>NW_019518846.1:0-2004 GCF_002814215.2 Seriola lalandi dorsalis
GTCATAAAAACGTCATAGTATAGTAAGTCATAAAAAGTCATAAAAACCTCATAGTATAGTAAGGCATAAAAAGTCATAAAATTTCATAGTATAGTAAGGCATAAAAAGTCATAAAAATAACAGTATAGTAGGGCATAAAAACGACATAGTATAGTAAGTCATAAAAAGTCATAAAAACATCATAGTATAGTAAGGCATAAAAAGTCATAAAAATGACATAGTATAGTAAGGCATAAAAATACATAAATTGTCATAGTATATCAAGGCATAAAAAGTCATTAAAATAACATAGTATAGCAAGGCATAAAAATGTCATAGTATAGTAAGGCATAAAAAGTCATAAAAATAACATATTATAGCAAGGCATAAAAATGTCATAGTATAGTAAGGCATAAAAAGTCATAAAATGACATAGTATAGTAAGGCATAAAAAGTAGTAAAAAAGTCATAGTATAGTAAGGCAAAAAATATCATAAAAGTCACATAATACAATAAAGCATAAATAGTCATAAAAACGTCATGTACAGTAAGCCTTAAAAAGTCATGAAAATGACATAGTATAGTAAGGCATAAAAAGTAATAAAAAAGTCATAGTGTAGTAAGGCATAAAATCGTCATAATATAGTAAGGCATGAAAAGTCATAAAAACAACATAGTATAGTAAGACATAAAAATGTATTGAAACAACATAGTAGAGTAAGGCATAAAAAGTCATAAAATCGTCATAGTATAGTCAGGCATAAAAAGTCATAAAAACAAAACATAGTATAGTAAGACATAAAAAATTATTAAAACAACAGGACAGTAAGGCATCAAAAGTCATGAACATTTCATAGTACAGAAAGGCATAAAAAGTTATCAAAACGTCATAGTATAGAAAAGCTTAAAAAGTCACAAAACATCAAAATATAGTCAGGCATAAAAAGTTATAAAAACATCATAGTATAGTAAGGCATAAAACGTCATAAAAACATCATAGTTTAGTAAGGCATAAAAAGTCATAAGAACGTCATAGTATAGTAACTCATAAAAAGTCATAAAAACGTCCTAGTATATATAGTAAGGCATAAAAAGTCATAAGAACGTCATAGTATAGTAAGTTATAAAAAGTCATAAGAACGTCATAGTATAGTAAGTCATAAAAAGTCATAAGAACGTCATAGTATAATAAGGCATAAAAAGTCCTAAAAATAACATAGTATAGTAAGTCATAAAAAGTCATCAAAACGTCATAGTATAGTAAGGCATAAAAAGTCATAAAAATAACATAGTATAGCAAGTCATAAAAACGTCATAGTATAGTAAGGCATAAAAGGTAATAAGAACGTCATAGTATAATAAGTCACGAAAAGTCATGAAAATCACATATGTAGTAAGGCATAAAAATGTCATAGTATAGTAAGGCAAAAAAAAGTCATAAAAACGACATAGTATAGTAAGTCATAAAAAGTCATAAAAACCTCATAGTATAGTAAGGCATAAAAAGTCATAAAATTTCATAGTATAGTAAGGCATAAATAGTCATAAAAATAACACTATAGTAGGGCATAAAAACGACATAGTATAGTAAGTCATAAAAAGTCATAAAAACATCATAGTATATTAAGGCATAAAAAGTCATAAAAATGACATAGTATAGTAAGGCATAAAAATACATAAAATGTCATAGTATATCAAGGTGTAAAAAGTCATAAAAACGACATAGTATAGTAAGGCATAAAAAGTCATTAAAACGTCATAATATATATCGTAAGGCATAAAAATACATAAAAATAACATAGTATAGAAAGGCATAAAAAGTCATAAAAATGTCATAGTATAACAAGGCATAAAAAGTCATAAAAACGTCATATTATAGTAAGTAATAAAAAGTAATAAAAACGTCATAGTATAGTAAGGCATAAAAAGTCATAGAAATATCATAGTATAACAAGGCATAAAAAGACATAGTATAGTAAGGCATAAAAAGTCATAAAATAACACATTATAGTGAGGCATAAAAAG
>NW_019518847.1:0-448 GCF_002814215.2 Seriola lalandi dorsalis
TCATAATATATATCGTAAGGCATAAAAATACATAAAAATAACATAGTATAGAAAGGCATAAAAAGTCATAAAAATGTCATAGTATAACAAGGCATAAAAAGTCATAAAAACGTCATATTATAGTAAGTAATAAAAAGTAATAAAAACGTCATAGTATAGTAAGGCATAAAAAGTCATAGAAATATCATAGTATAACAAGGCATAAAAAGACATAGTATAGTAAGGCATAAAAAGTCATAAAATAACACATTATAGTGAGGCATAAAAAGTCATAAAATAACATAGTATAGTAAGGTATAAAAAGTCATAAAATGTCATAGTATAGCAAGGCAAAAAAATACATAAAAACATCACGGTATAGTAAGTCATAAAAAGTCATAAAAACATCATGGTATAGTAAGGCATAAAAAGTCATAAAAACATCATGGTATAGTAAGGCATAAAAAGT
>NW_019518848.1:0-548 GCF_002814215.2 Seriola lalandi dorsalis
GCAGTATTAAACATGCCCCAGGGGTGATACATACTAGTATTGATGCAAGTCGTTCACTCCTTCTGAAGCTCCTCAAACGCCTGTCGGGATCGATCAGTGCGGACAGCAGGATGTTTAACATGATCGCTCGGGTGTCTGCTACCAATAATTTACAATCGAAATAATCCGACTTGAGCACCAAAATATTGCCAATCACCTTTGAAAATGACAATAAACAGAAGTCTTTCCTCTGCTGCTCGCCTCTCACTCTCATCCACGCCTGTGATCGTACCTCAGATGTTCTGACAGAGAGGAGCAAGACATTAGTGACACTCCAATGTGATCAAAGCTATCTTTGTCCTCTATGCTTGCATCCCTGCTCCCATCTCTCCCTCTTTTTCTCTCTCTCTCTATCACTCACAAACACACAGACACACATACATAGACACACACACATACACAGACACACACACACACACACACACACACACACACAGCTGCCAATCAAGAGTCATTTATGAACCCGTAGAGAAAACTTTGGGACATCCGTCTTACAGATTAATCTTGCC
>NW_019518849.1:0-474 GCF_002814215.2 Seriola lalandi dorsalis
TTTTTTTTTTTTTTTCAAAAATTGTACACAGGTTTACAGACGAAACATACATGAAGTTAGTTAAATGCTCAATTAGAGGGAGTGTTCAAGACCCAATCTAAATTTTTTGACCATATAGTAAATTGCATGTATATTTGCATAAGTAATGAAGTTAAATGTTAGTTGTTAGGTTATTATGGTTGAAACTGATTGTGTAAACAGACCTTTTACAGCGTCAGTAACAATAGCAACTTGTTGTCTGTGTATTTAGAGAAATCTATAATTTTAATCATGGTAACGGTTCGTTTCATTTGGTCGCAGTCATTTCCCCTTCATGCATGTGTCAGTGTTGTGGTTGTCTGCTACTTTTAAGCCACGTTTTTATGACATACTTTTTAGATCTTGGTCGTTTTTAACTATATTTTTTAACGGGATTAAGGATTTTAGTCATTGACGTTTAGCTCTCACGTTATCAGAGAAGCAAGTTGAGCAAGT
>NW_019518850.1:0-474 GCF_002814215.2 Seriola lalandi dorsalis
ATTTTTTCTTGGTTTCAAAATGAGCGTTATTGCTAGTGCTTAGCCAGAACTTGCATCATCACCAGGATTGGAGTTGAAGAGAGAGGGTGAAAAGGGGCTTCAGAGCATTGCAGTTCTGTTATGGTGTATAGCAGACACTCATATCTGGATGTCATATTACGAGTAGTCTTACTTTACCATCTTATAAGGATAGGGATACTGCACAGTGGTGTTTAAAATAACATAAATATATATATATATACATGTATCCTAAGGTGTTGTATACACATGCTTGAAGTGTTATTGAAACTATTAATGACACAATATAGGGATTTGTGTTTGTACAAGTACCATACTCTCCTTTCTCTGACATAGTATCAACAAAAACAGCATTACAAGCTTCACAAACATAGGATCTCACTGAGGAAATGTTGTGTTAACTGTGTGAGATTTTATAGGCAAACCTATTAAACTGGTAAGTCACTCTATATGTGT
>NW_019518851.1:0-474 GCF_002814215.2 Seriola lalandi dorsalis
ATTGTAACCATGACAACAAAGACTGTCTAAGTACTTATTTTAACCCAAAGCATGATCTTTTCCTAAACCTAACCAAGTAGTTTTAGTGCCTAAACCTAACCAAGCCATGGCCGTTGTTATAGTAACCATGCTGACGAAGGAAGGTAGGCAGCTCTAGGTACAGTCTGTGTGCTCATTGACAACATAGATCATCTAATGTTGAGGAAGTACTTATTCTAACCCAAATCACAATCTTTCCCTAAACCTAATCAAACCATGGCTTATATTGTAACCATGGCAATGAAGGCAGGTATGTTCACATTCAGATTGGAGGACTTGTATTGTAAGCAAATTGCACCAATGGTGTGTTCCTGGTGTCCCCTGGAAACTTTGTACAAATCAGTTTTGCTTCACAGTGTTTCTGTTTTATGTATTGTAGAGAATTTATCTATGCCATTTATGTGTTGGCAGATTGTTGCCTATACGTGTGTGTTT
>NW_019518852.1:0-529 GCF_002814215.2 Seriola lalandi dorsalis
CTGTGCATTATAAAAATCACAATTGGAGTAAAATTAAATATTATATATATATTATGTGTGTGTGTGTGTGTGTGTGTGTGTGTGTGTGTGTGTGTGTGTGTGAGAGGGAACAAATTGTGCTCTTTTATTTCATTATTTCTAGAGGTGTACATATTTGTACATCAGGTGTAAAAGTGTAATTGTGCGATGTGGTTTTTGTATGTTTTCAGTGTGAAAGTGAGCTCTAACTGTATTTTCAGTGTGTGTGTGTGTGTGTGTGTGTGTGTGTGTGTGTGTGTGTGTGTGCATTCCTTGATTAAACAGCCCCCCCCTTTAATCTCAGCTGCTTCCTGCTTTCCCAAGGTCCCCTCCAATAAGTGTAACTACCTCCTGACAGCACAATAACTGTAACTGTGCTTTTTAATACTGCATGATGGTAAGTAAAAATAACCTGAGTTGAATATCTTCAGATTAAATACATCTTTTATAGTCTGGCTTTGCCCTGCTGTGCTGCTTTAAGCTGTTTCCACACACACACACACACACACAC
>NW_019518853.1:0-473 GCF_002814215.2 Seriola lalandi dorsalis
AAAGGACTACATGCTGCAAATTCCCCCACTTCGTTTGAAGGACAGGGGAAATCTTTCTGCTTAGAATTTATGAATGAATTAATGAATGAATAAATTAATTAATGAATGAACTTTATTTATATAGTACATTTCATACACACAATGCAGCTCAAACTGACAAAAACACCAACACACAGGTTTAATACCATGCACATACAAAAGTAGGTTTTGTGCATGATGGAATAAACAGTTAGTGCTAGGCTACTTATAAAACAGCACTAGAAGAGTTTGTTCTTTTTTATTTTATTTTTATGGGCATAGTGGCTAAAAGTAGTTTTTTGGCAACCTTTGGTATAGTTATTATTATTATTATTATTATTATTATTATTATTATTATTAATAATAATGAATTTATTTATTTAATTTATATTGTTATTATTGATGCTGATGATGATGATGAAGGTGATGATGATGATGACTATTTTATTTTTTTT
>NW_019518854.1:0-472 GCF_002814215.2 Seriola lalandi dorsalis
GAGGCCCTGTCTGGGTTCTCGGTGCCTGAGGTGGTCCGCATAGCTCGACTGAAGGAGGGTCTGTCGATCCTGGAGCTCTTCCATGGAGAAACCCTGGCCTTTAAGGACCTGGCTATGACCTGCACCGTGCGTTTCCTCGACTACTTCCTGCGAAAGAAGAAGCACAGAGCCACTGTTCTCGTAGGTGAGAGGCTTCTCCTCTGGCCGGAGACACAAAGAATATTTACATAAATACTTGAGGTGATGATTTATCCTAACTGCCAAACTTAAACTCACTCCACCTGTTCCTGTCCAGGTACGTCAGGTGACACAGGTGGATCAGCCATCCACAGTGCTAAAGGTCTGTCTGGGCTGGATGTGGTGGTGGTCTACCCCCGAGGACGCATCACTCCTGTCCAAGAGAAACACATGATCACCTGCCTGGAGGATAATGTCCACGTGTTTGCAGGTAAAAAGGACAGTGGTGGTTCTT
>NW_019518855.1:0-471 GCF_002814215.2 Seriola lalandi dorsalis
ACAAAACAAAATAAACTTTGGTATAAAATACTTTAATAAATAATAGGATTGTTCTAAGAACAAACAAAAAAAATTCCACTAACAAACCAAGACTTTTACCAAATTTTGTACAAAATAATTACAATGTTCTGCACATTCAGCCCCTTCTCCGGGGCTAACACAATGTAAAATTTACTGACAGAATATGAATTTGGATTTTCCATGATTTGCATCAGCATTATTAACAAAAACATAAAATATTGAAAACATAATGTTCATCCACAGATAGTGACAATATTTGACTTTTTTTTTTTTTCACTACCGCTGTGGAGGTAATGCTAAATGTTTCTCTCTTCCTGTGTGTTCTTAGTGCAGAAACAGACTCTTTACAAACACTGGACAACAAGCACAACAGTCAGCAACATCAACAACAACACAACTTGTTCCCTTCATTAGACCAGAATAGATACACAAGGAGAGGCGGGGCTAAAA
>NW_019518856.1:0-371 GCF_002814215.2 Seriola lalandi dorsalis
TCTGAAACACTCTGTTAGAGCTCAGGGCTCTTTAAGGCCTCCCTCCCCCCTCTGATGGTGGCAAATACCATGGCAACGACACATTCCTCATGTCTTGTGTAAACACGGTTGCGGCGGCTTCGGTTCTGCCTTATCGTTTTGCGCAAGAGTCTGATCCTGAAGCAGAAGATGACAGACCCGATACACCTTCACAAGCTGGACTGGAGCAGAAAACAAGCGTACCCACTGTCAGGCAGCTGGAAGGAGGGAGAAATATGAGGAGCGCTGCGAATCAAGACGCTGTACTGTCTGCAAAGGCTTCGAATGACAGTATTCATAAAACGGAATACTTTTACTACAAACCCTTTTGATTTTTTTAGTCAGGTCTCGGT
>NW_019518857.1:0-430 GCF_002814215.2 Seriola lalandi dorsalis
TATAGTAAGGCATAAAAACGTCATATTATAGTAAGGCATGAAAACGTCAAAAAACGTCATAGTATAGTAAGGCATAAAAACGTCATATTATAGTAAGGCATGAAAACGTCAAAAAACGTCATAGTATAGTAAGGCATAAAAACGTCATATTATAGTAAGGCATAAAAACGTCATAGTATATTAAGGCATGAAAATGTCAAAAAACGTCATACTATGGTAAGGCATAAAAACGTCATAGTATAGTAAGGCATAAAAACTTAAAAAATGTCATAATATAATAAGACATAAAAATCTCAAAAAACGTGATAGTATAATAAGGCATAAAAATGTCCTAATATATTAAGACATGAAAACATAAAAAAACGTCATAGTATAGTTAGGCATAAAAACGTCATAGTATAGTAAGGCATAAAAACGTCATATTATAGTA
>NW_019518858.1:0-470 GCF_002814215.2 Seriola lalandi dorsalis
AATGCATGATGTCTTCCTTCACCATCGATCTCAAAGAGACTGGTATGGCTTTAATCATTCTATTATAGGTTTTAAGAGCATTTGAGATGGAATTTCTCACAGAACAGCTCATGTTGTAACAGATTTCCATTGTCATCCAGAAAATCAGCTGCAGCCCAAATCCCTCTGGATTTCCACTCATCTAAGTACACTGATTTTTTACAAAGTCAAACTGTTACGTGCCAGACAAAGGGAGGCCAGACCCAGATGCAGAGTAAATTCAAAAAACTGGTTGATTTAACAAAGGAGCAAAGAAAAATCACTTTAGAAGGAATAAACGTAAAGTACCAAACAAAATATCAACAAAGTACCAACACAAAACGTAGAACAGAAAATCACCATACAAATGGGAAAAAGCCACAAGGTCAAAGTACAACAGAAAATAGTGTCAAGTCACAAAAAACTCACTAGACTAAAAGGAATTCACAAGA
>NW_019518861.1:0-470 GCF_002814215.2 Seriola lalandi dorsalis
AACTTCTACATGGTTGATCAAATTAGAACACCCTCACACTGGAGTATAAAATCAGTATAATACTGTCCTAGTAAGTCGGAATATGATCTCGACATCTGCAGTTGATTGTGGGCCATTTTGAAGTGTTGTCCATCGAGTGTCTGACCATATTGTATGATCAAAACCAATATGTCGCAGCAACGTAAAATTGATGTAATCTCAGTAATCCTGCCTAAGAAACAAAAGAGAAAAAGATGGAGGCTCATCCCATGAGACTAAGAGTTAATCTGTCTAATTAGGCAATCGGAGTTATCCATCCATCCATCCATCCATTTTTTCCCGCTTATCCAAGGTCGGGGTGCTTTGGCAGCATTTCAGGCAAAGTAGTCCAGAGTCCCTCTTCCCAGCAACATTTTTCAGCTCCTCCTGCGGGCTCCCGAGGCGTTCCCAGGCCAGATGAGATATATATATATATATATATATATATATAT
>NW_019518862.1:0-470 GCF_002814215.2 Seriola lalandi dorsalis
TGGTTAAACCGCTGTCAATCATCTGTCAGATAACATTAACACACACACACACACACACACACACACACACACAGTGTTGCTGGAGGGTTTAAATATCTGAGGAAACTCAGAACTGCTTAAGTTTCTTACAGCCATTGAGACAGTGAGGACAGCTGTGATGTGTGTGTTCAGGTGTGTGTGTTTGCTGTTGTGTGTGAGTGTGTGTGTGTGTCTGAACCTGTTGGATGAAGCTGTTACGTTCAGTGGACCAACAGGAAGTCTGTTTGGATTCTCTGTTGACTTTCACACCATCAGCAACAAGTAAGAACCCTTTAATTAACCTTTGATTAACATTTAATTAACCTTTAGCCCCGAAACCTTTACCAACCTTTAATTAACTCTTTAACCAACCCCTAACCAAATCTTTAACAGACTCCTTAACTAACCCTGTCAACAATAAGTAAAGACCCTTTGATAAACCTAAAAACCAT
>NW_019518863.1:0-470 GCF_002814215.2 Seriola lalandi dorsalis
ACATATATATATATATATATATATATATATATATATATATATATATATTTATATATATATATATTTTAATAGGTAGTATTTAGATTAACATATTCTTCCGAACTTGTTTTAAACTGTTGAATAATGAGTTAGCATTTCTGGTTCAGTTGCTTGCTAGCTTGTTTTAAACTGTTGAATAATGCTAGCTACTAGCTTGTTTAGCCTGTAGCTAAAGGTTAAAGGTTTGAGGTTTCAAATGTAAGTTGATTCATTCCTGAGAGTTGATGATAATAAATGTGAAGCGGAGGTCACTGTATGTTAGTCAAACACCGGCTAAAGACTCGCTAACGGTTGTTTTTGCTTTGCTAGCAACTTTGTTAGCGTCACTTCAAACCCAATGCTGCGTTGTTCAGGTAAAACAGACCATAATATGACATGAAATCTTTAGCTGGGTGTGGTTAACCTGGTTAAAGACGTCACTTCCTGTTACT
>NW_019518864.1:0-333 GCF_002814215.2 Seriola lalandi dorsalis
CCTCTCAAAATACACAAAGATTTATATTCTGTGGAGGCCGGAGAAGCAAAACTGTCTGAACGTCGTTAATAATGCTGGAAGCTGCAACGACCCAGAAACATTTGTGCACAATAAGAAAAAATGTGAGTTGAAGATGTAATTTCAACCCTTTCTCCCGGTAATTACTTTTATACACAACTGAACTGAAACAGCTGATACATAGATAGAGGATAAAAGACTGATGTCAGTATCAGCCTCAATAGCCCAGAATGCAATGCAGAGACAAGACAGGTAAAGTAACACTAAGGAAGTCAATTACAACACTGAAATCTATATTTTGCATGTACACAAGCT
>NW_019518865.1:0-467 GCF_002814215.2 Seriola lalandi dorsalis
GCGGCTCCCAGCTCGGCTTGAAGCCCAAATCTGCTCAGATGAGCGCCAAGATGGGCCTGTTTTCCATAACACCCCTTCACGTATCGGCTTGGTTCAGTTTTAAGCGCTGGTTTGTGCTGCAGGCTGCAGATTGAGGTGAACCGCAGCCGCCAGGTCGTTTGTTTACATCATTAGAGACGCGTGATGTGCTCTGAGCAGCGGCAGCAGCAGCAGCAGGAGGGCGGGAGGGTCCTTCCTGAGCGTCTGTGCTGGAGAAAAGCTACAGAAGATAATTCATCTCTCTGTGAGAACGTGGAAAGGGAAACGCTGTTATTACACACATGTTTTCTCACCTTGTACTCCCAGCATGTTCCCATGAGAGACACAAGCAGCTTTAGTGACTGCAGTAGTTCAGTTGTCAGAATAGGTATCCCACCATGCACTGCTCTCTCTCTCTCTAACCTCTCTCCCTTCTCCTCATTGTACAT
>NW_019518866.1:0-467 GCF_002814215.2 Seriola lalandi dorsalis
GTTATCATCAACTGGTTCAATGTGAATAAATAGGTTTTCTTAAAGTAATAGTTTGATAAACACACTTTTTCTCTGTCTCGCAAAGAAGAGAGCAAGTCTGTACCGCTCTCACCGGGAGGTGTTTAGCTTAGCGTAAAGGCTGGAAGCAGGGGGAAACGGCTAGCATGGCTTGCTCCAAAGTGAAAAAATGCTTTTGAATTGCTTCATGGCTACATTATAATGTTACATTAGTAACATAATATACTTTGGTGACAACAACACTCCAGGAAGCTGCTGCACTTGGCTGTTGGTAGCCAAAAAATTGTCTTGACACATGACTTTTAAAACTAAAAACTGATGTTTTTACATGTCTGTTTGTGTACTGATTTAACAAACAAGACATAACATGTTAATTAGTGGGTTATAGAGGTGTAAGAGGGTACATATTTTGACCTTGGACAAAGCCAGGCTGTCGGTTTTCCTCTTAA
>NW_019518867.1:0-504 GCF_002814215.2 Seriola lalandi dorsalis
TGTGTGTGTGTGTGTGTGTGTGTGTGTGTGTGTGTGTGTGTGTGTGTGTGTTGGAGCGGATATTGCTCCAGGGGGAGAGTTTGAGCTGACAGTGACATAATTCACACGTGTGAGAGTGTGTGTGTGTGTGTGTGTGTGTGCGTGTGTGTGCAATGTTGGCGAGCTCATGTGTTTACCCATGAGCCTTTGTGTGTGTACACGTGTGCGTGTGCACCCTAACAAAATGTTTGCGCCGCATTAGACTTACCTTGCGGCGCCAGACAAGGTTACGGTTATTATGACCATAAAGAAGCCCCGAGCAATTCTCTTGGCAGCGGTTATTGTGTCCTGCGATTATCTCCCATCAGCCCCTGAGCTGTCACTTCCTCCACAATCCCCCGCTGACACGAGCCTGACGCCGCTTAATTTCATCGTCCATTATCTTCCAGAGCGCGGGAGAAGAAGAAGAGCAGTCCTCCTGTATTAAGTAAATTGGAGGCGATAGCAGAAGAAGAAGAAGAAGAA
>NW_019518868.1:0-467 GCF_002814215.2 Seriola lalandi dorsalis
TAGGACAGCAGGGACAGATTAGTTTTAGAGCTTGTTGCATCAGCTTAACAAACATCACACACACACACACACACACACACAAAGCTGTAGGGGAGGGGTGTGAGCGGGCTTACTGTATGTGTGGATGTAACAGAGCAATATAGAGGATGTGTCTGTGTGTGTGTTTGTGTGTGTGTGTGTGGTTGGTACTCATAAAGTCTCTGTGTTATGCAGCATGTAGGACTGTGTGATAATGTGATTTGTACACGTATAACAGGAACCTGTGTGTGTGTGTGTGTGTGTGTGTGTGTGTGTGTGTGTGTGGAGAAAGAAAGAGAGAGTGAGAGACAGAGGAAATACATGTATGTGTGTCAATCCCTTAACCCCAGAGGAGATTTAACACAGCTGCAATGCTATCCAGGATCTACCAGATGGCTACACACACACACACACAAAATCACGCACACGCACACACACACACACACACA
>NW_019518869.1:0-467 GCF_002814215.2 Seriola lalandi dorsalis
GTCTCTGTTTTTCTGCAGGCTGAATACACTTGCATGAAATTGAACATTTCTCCTGCTGATTTGCCGTGAAATGGTGTGCTTGTGTGGGATTATGCCGCGTTAGCTTCAGCATCGAGGCTAATAGAGCCGTGACTGAGGAGAGGAGAGGAGGAAGTTTGGTCCACTTCCTCCTCCTTCTGCTGCTCCAGTCTACTAGACAGTCATAGCACTGTGCAATTTGGACAAGCTCTGTAGTTAAGACAGACACATATGGAAACACAAACACACACAGTATCCACGTGCGCACACAAGCACTGGGTTACGAGTGCACGCTCACACGGAGAGAGCACGTGTGGACGAAGTGGAGCGCAGGAAGGAGGAAGGACATGAAAGCTAAATAAACAGAGATCAGTGACAGTTGTGGAAGGAGAGCCGCCATCAAATGAAAGAAAAGAGAGAACATGAGGGGGGGGGGGTGGCTGGGAGAG
>NW_019518870.1:0-467 GCF_002814215.2 Seriola lalandi dorsalis
TGTGTGTGTGTGTGTGTGTGTGTGTGTGTGTGTGTGTGTGTGTGTGTGTGTGTGTGTGTGTGTGTGCGCGCTACTGACACAGACTTCATGAACAATGCAGCAAATAGGCTTTAGCATTGTCATTGTGAGCATGCTGACATACGCACCCAAGTCTCAGTGTTCCGCCCTCCGTCTTGTTTTGCAGTGCACATGATCTACGGACCCCTGGACCCGGTCAACCCCCATCCTCAGTTCATCCATGTTTACCAGTGAGTGCCCCCTCCTGACTCTTAAACCCCGTTCAGATGATCTGTAATACGCCTCTCCTGACAGATCCTCCTGCAGCTCACTCATTGAGTCTGAAAGAGGACAAAAAAAAAAATCAAATTTCATACATCACTTCACATCTTTGGACTTTAGTTGCATTTACAAATGTCAGATGAGGGCTGTGTAAAAATGTGTTGTTTTTAAAAAAAAAAAAAAAAAAA
>NW_019518871.1:0-466 GCF_002814215.2 Seriola lalandi dorsalis
AGAAGGAGAAAACACATCGTGCTACTCAGTGATAACAAATTAAAACATTAGGCTCTTGGGCTAACTGATATCCCAACACGATTACAATGATATATAAAAATTAACAAGCTATGCTAATGAGGTGATCAATTAAACTGAATGATGCATAAATTACAGAAACTATTTCCATTCGAACATACGTGTATTCACGCAAACAGGAGGAACATTAATATGAAGCCTGCAAACTAGTGTAGAGGGATGAGCTACAGTCGTCTCAAGAAAGAAGATTTTATCACTAATATGCAAATCTATGCAGCAAGCTTTTACAAAAATCTAATTGGATCATCTGTTCTATGGAAAGAAACTGTAGGATTTCGATCATTAAAGGTTGTTGAGTTATCATCTTCACAAGAAGGAATAAAAAAGGCGGAAACACACACACACACACAATATTGAATCTTGGAAAAAAAAAAAAAAAAAAAAAAAG
>NW_019518872.1:0-466 GCF_002814215.2 Seriola lalandi dorsalis
TGTGTGTGTGTGTGTGTGTGTGTGTGTTATCATGCAGATATGCTGTGTGAGAGCGTGTGTGTGTGTGTTGAATTTCCCTCGCTGTCTTGTGTTTATATTGTACTGTAGGGTGTGTGTTAGCTCATGGGAGCACTGCTGATGGTGTGTGTTGGATTCACCTTGCAGTGTTGTTATTTAAGGTAGTATTTGTGGTTTCTGTGAACACTGTTGATCTATGTGATTGTGTGTGTGTGTGTGTGTGTGTATCTCTGCAATGTGTGTGTGTGTGTGTGTTGAAAGAGGCGTTCATACAAACGTGTTTACATTTTAGTTAGAAGTCAGTGGTTGTAACTCTGCCTTGTTTTTGTTTTTTAAGGTGGAATGCTGTCATTCTCGTTTTATTATTAATCTCTTGTTTACGGAAGATGTTGCCCTGTCTGTAGTATTCAACCTGTGTGTGTGTGTGTGTGTGTGTGTGTGTGTGTGT
>NW_019518873.1:0-392 GCF_002814215.2 Seriola lalandi dorsalis
ACACACACACACACACACACACAATCACATAGATCAACAGTGTTCACAGAAACCACAAATACTACCTTAAATAACAACACTGCAAGGTGAATCCAACACACACCATCAGCAGTGCTCCCATGAGCTAACACACACCCTACAGTACAATATAAACACAAGACAGCGAGGGAAATTCAACACACACACACACGCTCTCACACAGCATATCTGCATGATAACACACACACACACACACACACACACACATTCAAAGCGGTCGACACACACCCATATCAACGCAGTCCACCGCCACACACACATGTAAACACTTTCCCACCCCTCTCCGCTTCTCCCTCCACGCCTTTTCCCACCCACTCGAAACACATCACACTCTCGCCCACACACACACACAC
>NW_019518874.1:0-466 GCF_002814215.2 Seriola lalandi dorsalis
TCCTCCCTTATCTCTCTCTGTCTCTCTCTCTGTCTCTCTCTCTCTCTCTCTCTCTCTCTCTCTCTCTCTCTCTCTGTCTTTCTAACCTACACATGCACACACAACACAACCACCGCTGCCACCTCTCCTTGACATTGTTCATGCCTCACAGTGCCTTCAAGAAGAATTACAGCACTGACCAGAACACTGACTTATGTGTCTGTGTGCTAACTTTTCATCAACTTATCTGTTTTATTTTTGTGGATTAATTAATTAATGTTTGTATGTTGAATACAAGCAGGTATAAGAGTTGTGGAAAAAAAGCATATGGTCATGTGTCAAATTGAATAATTTTGTTTTTATTTTTTTTGTACTAAACTTAAGCTAGCTAAAGATGTGGTGCTTTTTAGAGGGACAGGCAGAAATATAATTATCACATCAGTTAAATTATGACTGTTGTATATTGATTATTCAACTTGCCATAAAA
>NW_019518875.1:0-466 GCF_002814215.2 Seriola lalandi dorsalis
GCTGTGTGCATTTCTCTGTGGACTGAGGCTTTGATACTTTCACAGTATTAATATAGAAGCTAGACCTGCTTTAAAAAATAAATAAATAAATAAAAAAAGAGAGAAAATGTGTTTGACCAAATGATCCATATTGTCATGGCGGCTGTCACTTAGAAAAGGTTTTCAGGGCTTCAGTTGGTGTGGGCAGTCCCACCTTGCAGCTGCTCTGTACATCTTGTAACTGAATTGCTCCACTGCAGCAGTTAATGTTAACACTTTTCTCAGTTTCTACAGGGAGAAGACATCATTACTCATTCACTTCCGCCCTGAGTTTCCCAGCAGTGGCTGGGGGATTACGAGTGGTGACCTTTTTAGCTACAAGCCCATTGGACCCTTAAATGAAAACGAAAGCCGCGCTCAACCGATTGGTTACGACATCAATTTTGACATCAATTTTTTTCTTCTTTCCCCCCCCCCCCCCCCCCCC
>NW_019518876.1:0-465 GCF_002814215.2 Seriola lalandi dorsalis
TTAAAAAAAAAAAAAAAAGTCCAAGGTGATGCAAGGTGACGTCTTAAAATGTCTGTGTCTGTGTTTATGATCTTCAGTCCAGAAATCCATTTATTACTATAGAAGACAAAGAAAACCTTCATTCGTAAAAATATGAATGTGAAATCATCATTTCAACCTCAATACCAAAGATGCAGAGTTAATAATACAGCAATATTAATAGTAATCAGGGCTGTAAGTAACAATTATTTTCATGATTAATTAAATGATTAAAGGTGAAGTTTCCAAATGTCTTGTTTTGTCTAACTGAATAATACTAATAGTAATAATAAAAATACATACAACAAATTATACACAAATAGAAATAATACATAAGACATCAGTGAAGTTTCTCATTGGAAATGAGTTAAAAAATGACTGAAATGATTGATTAGTTGTCAAAATAATTGCTCATAAACAAGAAATATTATTTTTTTGGGGGGGGGG
>NW_019518877.1:0-465 GCF_002814215.2 Seriola lalandi dorsalis
AATTAATTTAATTTAGCGCGTATGAAAACATAGTAACAAAGCAATTTTTGTGAACATGAACTAAAACACGTATTTTGTCTTTGTTTCAACTAGTTCATCAAACTTAACTGTTTTCTAAAAAAAAAAAAAAGACAAAGAAGGTATAAAAAATTTTTTAAAAATTCACATAAGTGTTAAATGTTTTATTTCTTTACGTGTAAAATGTTTGTGATTTTAGCAAAAACTGACAGGGAAATCCCCAGCACTATTGTTCCAGACCTGGCTTTGACTTTATATTATCATATGAGGAACTTAGTTAATTAAGTATTTTTTAATGGGTTAATCCATCCATCCATTCTTCTGTCTATTTGCTTATAACTAGTAAATAGGCCTTTATCATCCCTACTGGTCTTCACTTTTCATACTGTGGACATTATGATTATGAAACTGGGCTCACATTTGAATACTGAAATAAGGTTTTACACA
>NW_019518878.1:0-572 GCF_002814215.2 Seriola lalandi dorsalis
TGACACCTGTTTATATAACTCACCTGTTTACATTTTATTAAGGACTAAAGTTATGGAGGATTGAGGGCGTGGCTTCTTTGAGTGGTGTTGTGTGTGTGTGTGTGTGTGTGTGTGTGTGTGTGTGTGTGTGTGTGGGGGGGGGGTCCAGAGCAGCTCTCAGATCAGTTTTCCTCTCTGCTCGTGTCCATGAAGAACACGGAGCTGTCGTCCTGCTGCTCAGACTGATGGAGAGACGGGTGGGAGGAGGTGGAGGAGGAGAGAGGGAGCACACGCTTATTTGCCACGGAAACGTTACCATAGCAACCGACAGCAGCTAACGGAAGCTGAATTAGTGCACGGCTGGCTGCTGTTGGTGTGTTTGTGTGTGTGTGAGTGTGTGAGTGTGTGTGTGTGTGTGTGTTTCCCCGGTGCTTCCCTGCCTGGCACACAGACAGGATGTAGGCGTCGTCGTGGGCGGCGACCTTCAGGCCCATGCGTCATGTCTCATTGGAGGAACAGAAACCAGGAAGTGTTATGTAATCACACCTGAGCAAATGAGGTTCATCCAGGTTCATCTGTGTGAGGCGCCCCCC
>NW_019518879.1:0-464 GCF_002814215.2 Seriola lalandi dorsalis
TGTGGCTAAAGACAAAAACAAAGTCAAATCACACCAGGCATTATTAAGAGGGATGTACTCATTTCTTGTTAATAAATAACTTCAAGGAAGTGAATTCTTACAGGAAATGTGAAGTCTGTCCCTTCAGCATGAGCCAGAGCACGGCACACTTGCACAGTGGAATTTAAAATTGCGTTCTCGGTGATTTCCAGGTGATCCAGAGCCTTTCCTGGCAATATCCCAAACCCATGAGCTCCAGTGTGCAGGAGCAGGAGACACAACACAGACAACTCTGAAGGCATCCTGAACCTGAAGATGGAAACACAAAGATTGAAATGAATTAAGAATTTCCTTCAGTGGTTCCTGATACAGACTCTATGACTCTGATCATAAAATCAATATATACAATCACTGGTCAGCATTTACTACTACACTTTAAAACCAGCCGTGTTGTAGGCCTCAAATTCTAAGTACAATAAAAAAAA
>NW_019518880.1:0-464 GCF_002814215.2 Seriola lalandi dorsalis
AGTAACCTCTCGTTAAGTGATATCTATGACGGTCATCTTGAGCGAGGGGTCGCCTCCCGCAGCTAACGTTGACCAGCTAACTTTTGTTGTTGCACACAAGCTTTCTAAGAAGTTAATAAGTTGTCGAAAGCGAGGAGAGATGTGCGCGGTCTTTTCCTCAGTCACGTCCTCCAACGAGGTGTGGACGTTTCACAGGTGACATTCCGGGCCTCGAGCTCACTGCAATGGTCCCGTCTGCCTCCATCGGGCGGAACGGCTGTACCGAGGGAGGGAGTCCACTTTGGCCCCTCTCTCTCTCTCTCTCTCTCGCTCTCTCTCTCGCTCTCTCTCTCTCGCTCTCACTCTCTCTGCCTGTCTCTCTATCTAACAAGTGATACCGCAGCCATTGCCGTTAAATCTATGTCACGCTTCTAACGTCTCTGTTCAAGGCCAAACACCGTTATCCAACTTTGGAAACGCCATCG
>NW_019518881.1:0-554 GCF_002814215.2 Seriola lalandi dorsalis
TTCAGTTCTTTTATGTGAAGTCTTAATGTGAAAAGTGAGCAGTGATTATACCTGTGAAATAAAAGTCCAACATATCCCTCACAGCTCACCTGTCTCTCTGTGACATCACAGCTCACCTATCCGTCTCTGTGACATCACAGTTCACCTGTCCGTCTCTGTGACATCACAGTTCACCTGTCTGTGTCTCTGTGACATCACAGCTCACCTGTCTGTGTCTCTGTGACATCACGGCTCACCTATCTGTCTCTGTGGCATCAAAGCTCACCTATCTGTGTTTGCTGCTGATGGGATTTTCAGAATAAAATGATGCCTGACATGAACAAACAGATCAGTTGAACAAACTGTGGCTAATTTACTTGAGTCAGTTGATTCCTCCAGTCTTGTCTCAAAAGAGTCCAGAAGAGTCCAGACGAGTCTCAGGAGAGTCCAGAAGAGTCCAGACGAGTCTCAGGAGAGTCCAGACGAGTCTCAGGAGAGTCCACAAGAGTCCAGA
Organism: Seriola lalandi dorsalis; assembly: GCF_002814215.2. Classification (NCBI taxonomy): domain Eukaryota; kingdom Metazoa; phylum Chordata; class Actinopteri; order Carangiformes; family Carangidae; genus Seriola; species Seriola lalandi. Next base: position 494 of record NW_019518881.1, read on the forward strand.
CGAGTCTCAGGAGAGTCCAGACGAGTCCAGAGAGTCCACAAGAGTCCAGACGAGTCTCAGG
>NW_019518882.1:0-463 GCF_002814215.2 Seriola lalandi dorsalis
AAAAAAACAGCACGAAAGAGTTTTGTGTTTAGAAATTCAACCAGCTGAGGACCTTTTAATAAAGTTTGCAGAAGTTATGTCACCCAGAGGACATTTTTATGTTTTGCAGCGACTCGCTACATGTTTATATTGTTATTACGGTTTGTGATATGATGCCTAAATTTCAGTAGAGATTCTAGAACGAGAAAAACGACAAAAAAAAAGACAACCAACCAATTAAAAAAGTTTTGATTTCAATCAGAGACTCTGATTAAAGATCAGATAAGATATTCCTTTATAAGTCCCACAGAGGAGAAACTTGCAGTATTACAGCAGCAAAGTGGACAGTGCAAAGAGAGGAAACAGGTAAAAAAGAGGATGACTTTAATCAAGTGTGCAGGGCCAACCAGCGGACACAGTTTAGTTGGTAACAAAGAAATGTTATTAAGTGATACCCAGCCCAGTATTAAACTGTTATAAGACA
>NW_019518883.1:0-463 GCF_002814215.2 Seriola lalandi dorsalis
TATTCAAGCCATGGTCAATGAGCAGCGGACCGACATATGCCCTTTCTGGGTGATTGAAGACCAGATAGGCTGCCGCATTCGAGACCACCTGTAAGGGTTTGACTGTGGATGAAGGGAGGCCCACCAGAAGCTTTACAAGCACACAGTTTTATAAAAGTGTACTGAAAATTAACTGGGTTTAAAACAAGTTTACAATAATGTATTAATCTAAATCATGTATCTAGAAGTACAACATAAGGGCAAACTTAAATATAAATACCAAAAGTTAGAAGTATAAAGGTCCACTGACATGCAGAGCTTCTATTTTCTAAAACCACTTGGAGGAATGACTACAGTGCATCATGTTTGCACATTGTTAATAGTTGTGTCTGGCCCATCGTTTCCTACACATCACCCCAGTAATAATTCAACAATGCTCAACCACTGTAGTGAGATCAAGCTAGATTTGAATGTTAGTGCTATC
>NW_019518885.1:0-437 GCF_002814215.2 Seriola lalandi dorsalis
GTGTGTGTGTGTGTGTGTGTGTGTGTGTGTGTGTGTGTCTGTCACTTGTGATGTGCAGTGTCTGTCGAAGCTGTGGTCAATTCACAGCTGTTTTAAATTGAAGAACTGCAGTGTCTCAGTTTTCAGAAATGTCTCTCCAGGATTTTTCTTACACCCCCGTTACAATCCAGAAACCATTGTTATAAATTTTAAACTGACACAAGGATACATTACTTAAAGCTCAACAGGGAAAAGTTTCATGAGAAACCAGACCCAGTGTGCACAGTATTCATATCTTATAGTATCATTTTACATTTACTTAAAAATTTTATTCAGATTTTTGCCACTCCATATCTTTACTGTGTATCCCCCACTACATGAATGATTGAACAACTCCCCAGTTCTCCTGTTGTTTCCAGAGATGGCGACTATGATCTGACAAAGAAAATCCAACTAAA
>NW_019518886.1:0-4224 GCF_002814215.2 Seriola lalandi dorsalis
TATACAACCGGGGGTAGAATTGCATGTTCCCCTCAACTGAGGATTCAGGCGATTTTACCAGAGGTGGCCAGCATCATGAGGGGGTGATTTAGGCAAAAAAAACATTTTTGTCAAAACATGACTTAGGCCATTATTTTAGGAAGGTGACGATATTAGAATTACCATGTGTCTATCATATTACCCACTATACATGTAACGCTACCTCTGAGTTTTCACATTTTGTTCTCTCATTCTTCCTCTACACTCTTAACCCGAATTAGTTGACTTTACTCGCAAATCGCGTGGAAACCCGTTGCCCTATACCACTTTAGTTTTTACACAAGCTGAAACTAATTATGTTGAGTTGTATTAACATGGGATGTTTAGTTTTTACACAAGCTGAAACTAAATATGTTGAGTTGTATTAACATGGGATGTTTAGTTTTTACACAAGCTGAAACTAAATATGTTGAGTTGTATTAACATGGGATGTTTAGTTTTTACACAAGCTGAAACTAATTATGTTGAGTTGTATTAACATGGGATGTTTAGTTTTTACACAAGCTGAAACTAAATATGTTGAGTTTTACTAACAGAACCTGAAGTTTAGTATTTATATTTGTTAGTAGTGTGTACTCAAAATTATTAAATATAACTAGCTATTATTTTCCTCTCATTAAATTACCTTTTCTTTACACACCTTTAAATGCTTCAATGCACTTTATTTTCAAGAAAAATGGCAAAACACAGCCAATCTTATTATTACAAACTTATCATCAGGTCAACATCAACGCATCCAACCTAAAATTATTAATCTGAAAAAGGTCATTTCAAATCATTGAAACAATTATGTGTGTGGCTGGTGAATGTGTCTGTGTGTTGTCTGTGTCTGTGCTGTTTGTGTGGTTGTTGGTGTTGTCCATGCTGGTTGTATGTGGGGGTGTTGAATGCATCACAAATTTACAAGAAAAACATGGATGTGCCCTGAGATTATAGTGGTAAATCCATAAAAAAAAAACAGAATTCACAAGAAACCTCTGCTCAAATGTACAAGAAATTACAAACAAACAGAATCTGTTTGATCTGCCTAAATGAAGGGAGGCCAGCACATGAACCAACAGAGACTATCATATCAGAACAATATCTAACTCCATCTACAAAGACTGATGATGCAACAATAACTGAACAATGTCTTATGTCTTTCTGCTACAACTCCTCTCAATTTTCACAGAAGTCACATCCTTCAGCCCGCTTCCTACAACATTTAAGTGTGTGTAGGTGTGTATGTGTCAGTGTTTTTTGTGTGTAGGACTGTGTAGTGATTGGGTGTTTATGTGTCTGTTGTTTGTGTGTCTGTCTGCGTTTTACGTGTGCCTGTTTGTCGGCCTGTTTTACAGAAAATAAAAAAGGTTCACCCCACTGGTCAGAAAGTGTTTTTACCGGTGTGGCAAAAAAAAAAAAAGTAGTTAACAGCTTATTACAGTACTGCTGACATCTCTTTACATTGCGAGCTGATTTTTCAAAGTCTGTAGCTTCGGTTTTAGGTCAGTGTGGCCTAACGAGAGCAGTACCTGTTGGATGAACTGAAATGTGAGCTTCATAGTCTTGGGATAGTTAAGATGGAGTGCATATGTGAGTCCAAACAGAATGCACATTGCTTTTGGCAGATCTTGAATGTTTCCCATCACGACCTCTCCCTCAATGATGATTTTCAACGAAGCTGGACTGAGATGCTGGGAAGATGTGGGCACAGCACCTTCACGCTCAATGAGAAGTATCCCGATGTCAAGGTCACGGAAAGAATCATCATCATCAGATTCCTTGATGAAGAATAACAGAAGAGCACAATCATTACATTAGACTTCTCATTTGAAAAAAAAAAACTTTAATCAATATACTGTTAGAGTATCATGGTGAAAATTAAAAGAAAGCAAGAGCTTACTTACAAAGCCTGCTTTGAAGAAGTTTGTGGGGTTGTCCCCCAGGATGATTGGAAGCCCTCTGAGCACCTGTGTCCGGATCGCAGTTGGCTCTGTAGTCTTTTGGGAATTAAACAGAATAACAAGTTAGATAGCTAAAATGAAAAACAAATAATGATCTATAAGAAAGTCAATGATCTATAAGAAACTGAATTACACAACTAATACAGTGGCACTATGATGTTTTTACAAAACCTGTAAAGAACAATGCCAAGCACATAATGTGTATGGACCTACATTGGTCTGTTGTGAAATCTGTGTCAACAACTGTCCAACATTCCCCCTCTTGGAACGAAATAACTCAAGGAGACGAGGACTGTGCCGATCGATGCTCTCATAGAATTCCTGCTTGAGGTTCTTGCCCACAATCCTGCTGAACTCCATAAACACCTGAAAAATAGAGAGGGAAAAAAAAAAAAACAACAACCTAAGAACCTAGATCAACTGAGCTATACAAGGCAAGCCATCTGCAAAGTAGATCTTGAAAAACACCAATGAATGTCCTTTTTGTATGATTTGAAACGTTGATGTTTAAATGTGTAAACAGCATGCCTCAAATCAAAAATATCAATGTTTTCCTTAAAGAGGATAAGAGAGGGGGCGTCGTGTGGTGTAGTGGTCTAAGCAGGCACTCCATGTAAAGAGGCTACAGTCCTCGTTGCAGTCGGCCCCGATTCGAGTCCTGCATCGGACGGCCCTTTACTGCATGTCATTCCCCCTCTCTGCCTCCCCATTTCCTGTCTCTCTACTGTGTGCTATCAAATAAAGGCATAAAAGCCCAAAAAATATACTTAAAAAAAAAAAAAGAGGACAAGAGAAATATATATCTAGACACATTATATAATAGAAAGATAGTCATTAGTTATCTTCTCTTTCGTGAACATACCTGATCTTCAGTGAAAAGGGCAGGCCAGCGTTTCACCATCGTGCTTATGGCGGGTTCCGACTCCACTACCTCTTTTCTTCTCAGAGCAAACGTCTGATCCATCTTCTGTTTCACAAGAGGTCCATTTGGTGATCTCTTCTGCATTTCATCAACCAAGTCTTTGCAGGCCCCCTCCAGGGCTGCTTGATCAAATCCATCCGGAAAGTTGGGCAAGTAGTTGATTTCACCTTTCTTTGCCTTTTTGATGCGCTTGTTAGCTGGTTGTCCTTCTGCTGAATGCCTTCCCCGCTTACCGGCATTTACTGCAACATCAAGGCATCCTGATTGCCTGCGCTTTGTTCTATAATTAGCCATTTTATGCTTTAGACTATTTTTCCAACCACAACAGCGAGTGGTTGAGCCTTGCTCCTGTAGACAAGGGTGTTTGCTTATCAGTGCCGCTGCAACACTTTTGAACTGAGCTGGAGATGGGTATGCTGTGTAGCTATACATGCTCTCTGCTAATCTCTCAAGTATCTCGTGTTTTAGTTCTTTTGATACTTTAAGGTGTGTTCCCTCACTCATAAACAGCAGATCTGCTTGCCTCAGTCTATACTGCACATCAACAGAAAATGTTGGGATGTCAAAAAATTCTGGCCACTTTTCCTTTTGCTCCTGAGATGAGTGTGAGAGAATCTCTGTATCTGCTGTACTCGTGTCACTGAAGACTTCATCAGGTGAGACAGGTACCAGCTCAAGGACAGGCAAGACTTTAACTGTTGGTTTTTCTGGAAGTTCTTCAGTATCTGTCAGATTACATAGTTCATTATTGAATTCAGGGTCTTGGTATTGGAGACTGAAGTTGTATTGAAGTCCCAGTGACTCTTTAAGCTTGCTTATCAAATCTTCGAGTGTAGAGGGCCTTGTATTTAGGATAACTTTTCTTATATCTGCCTGTGTTAGAATGACCCTCAAGGTCATCTTCCGGTTTGCAGTCATCTTGGGAATAGAAACAATAATTAGATTAGAAATTTACATATCGAATAGGTCATTCAATTGCTGAGCCATTGCTATGTGCATCACAAAAATAGTTGATTAATAAGTTAGTTGCTTAAGTTCAGTGCACTTTCTTTTTCCTCCAGAAGAAACATTACTGTAAAGATAAGTTAAATCATATGAGTGTTTATGTAGATGTACAATGTACCATTAGAAATAGTTTTGCACATCTATGGAATAAAAGAGCTGTAACAATGAATAGATCACATGTCCGTTACTGTAATAATCTCCAACTATTTTCACATTTGAGTGATGATTTCAAGTCAGAATATTTGAGAATGTCACACTGGGCTTTGGAAAACACTGATCAAGCTGAACCAACACCAACATTGAACCAAGCTATGA
>NW_019518887.1:0-459 GCF_002814215.2 Seriola lalandi dorsalis
ATTTAAAGTTGCATTAAAAAATACTTTTATATTTATGGGTCATTCAATTGACTATGTGTAGTGTGCAAGTGGCTGCTTGTAGTGATCAACCCAAAGAGAATTATAATCAAGCTCCCCAAGGACTTTGGGGCCTTTCAGCCTCTATCAGCTCATTGTTTTGTTTTTATGGCCCACAGTCTTTCATAAGCCTGGTTTCCAGCAGCAGCAGCAGCAGCAGCAGTAGCTGTTTTCAGTGAAAAATCTCAGTTAAACCCACTGTGCACTACAGATAGAGCAGCAACAATGGTACATCTGCAACCTTCTACAAACTAGTTGAGGCATTCACCATGTAGCAGAGAATATCTGTTAGTTTGACAGCTGCTGGTTTTGGTGAGTGATGTGTCCATTTATTACTATTAAAAGTTCTGGATTGAACAACAATTTGCCACCAAGTGTTTTCCCTCGTAACTGTAGAACATA
>NW_019518888.1:0-459 GCF_002814215.2 Seriola lalandi dorsalis
AAATTTGGTTCAAGGTTTGAAAGTAAAAAACAATGTTAAGTGGTTGATGTTCTTTTCTTTCTTTTTCATCACGTAATGTATATAAGTTTTCCCTGTGATTCCCACCCACTAGCAGGTTAGCAGGGGTCACTCTAACGAAGCAGACTGACTCATCCACCAGATTTATTAACCAATTCACATATACTGCATATTACATATACTCTACAGAACCCAGTTGTCTCTGTCTATATAGCTAATTCTCTGTTTACATAGCTAACTCTTAAGATGAAATCCTATGAGGTACAATATGTGGTGCAAGTAGATGCTGCTGTTCATTTTCTGAGATGAACGCTTCTCAAGCTATTGTGGGTTTCAATTTCAACTTTGAGAAAACTAGAGTAAACTTCATCATGGATTGATGTAGTGATCTCCTGAACAAACTGATACAAAACAACACATTAAGAAAATAGTGGCGGTAGG
>NW_019518889.1:0-459 GCF_002814215.2 Seriola lalandi dorsalis
CACACACACACACACACACACACACACACACACACACACACACAAGTCTTTACACAGACTGTAACTCACTTCATCCGAACGGAATCACTCACACGACACAGATTTTATCCCTCAGAAGAAGCAGGAGGATCAGATATTAAATCAGAGAGGAGGCCGACGAGCTGTTTTTAAAAGGTGAGAGAGAAACTGGAGGTTGAATAGACGACTAATAAAATAAGCAGCGTGACTCACCGTCGCTGCCAGGACGTAATAAGTGATGATACTAATTGAAATGAATAATGGCGAAAGAGCAGGAATAATCTGCTCGGGGTCTCACTCCTGCGTCTCTCGCAAGGTGAAATAGACTCTGGGAAAATTGCTGCTATTTAAGCAGCAATTTTGTGTTCAGCATCCAGTGAAGTTGAAATGTTAGACCGCTCAGACGACCGACGGCTTAATACACAACTGTCACGAAACTGA
>NW_019518890.1:0-995 GCF_002814215.2 Seriola lalandi dorsalis
CTTACTATACTGTGATGTTTTTTGATGTTTTAAGGCTCAATATGCTATGTCGTTTTTTAACTTTTTTGCCATAGTATACTATGTCGTTTTTTAACTTTTTTGCCATATTATACTATGTCGTTTATTTTCACTTTTTAGGCCTCAGTATACTATGACATCTTTGTACCTTACTATACTGTGATGTTTTTTTTATGTTTTTATGCCTTATTATGCTATGTCGTTTTTTCACTTTTTATTGCCATAGTATACTATGTTGTTTTTTTTACTTTTTTGCCATACTATACTATGTCGTTTTTTTTCAGTTTTTAGGCCTCAGTATACTATGACGTTTTTCTACCTTACCATACTGTGATGTTTTTTGATGTTTTAAGGCTCAATATGCTATGTGGTTTTTTCACTTTTTTGCCATAGTATACTATGTCGTTTTTTTTACTTTTTTGCCATACTATACTATGTCGTTTTTTTTCAGTTTTTAGGCCTCAGTATACTATGACGTTTTTCTACCTTACCATACTGTGATGTTTTTTGATGTTTTAAGGCTCAATATGCTATGTGGTTTTTTCACTTTTTTGCCATAGTATACTATGTCGTTTTTTTTTCACTTTTTAGGCCTCAGTATACTATGACATCTTTGTACCTTACTATACTGTGATGTTTTTTTTATGTTTTTATGCCTTATTATGCTATGTCGTTTTTTCACTTTTTATTGCCATAGTATACTATGTTGTTTTTCATTACTTTTTAGGCCGCAGTATACAATGACGTCTTTCTACCTTACTATACTGTGATGTTTTTTGAGGTTTTAAGGCTCAATATGCTATGTCGTTTTTTCACTTTTTTGCCATAGTATACTATGTCGTTTTTTAACTTTTTTGCCATATTATACTATGTCGTTTATTTTCACTTTTTAGGCCTCAGTATACTATGACATCTTTGTACCTTACTATACTATGATGTTTTTTGGCTCAATATGCTATATCGTTTTTTCACTTTTT
>NW_019518891.1:0-459 GCF_002814215.2 Seriola lalandi dorsalis
TGGCTGAAAAAGTGACACAGCATATTAAAGCTTAAAAAAATCAAAAACATCATAGTATAGTAAGGTATAAAGACGTCATAGTATACTGAGGCTGAAAAAGTGAAAAAAACGACATAGTATAGCAAAAAAAATGAAAAAACAACATAATTTAATTGGGATAAAAACATCAAAAACATTATAGTATAGTAAGGTATAAAGACGTCATAGTATATACTGAGGCCTAAAAAGTGAAAAAAAACGACATAGTATAGTATGGCAAAAAAAGTGAAAAAACGACATAGCATAATAAGGCATAAAAACATAAAAAAAACATCACAGTATAGTAAGGTACAAAGATGTCATAGTATACTGAGTCCTAAAAAGTGAAAATAAACGACATAGTATAATATGGCAAAAAAGTTAAAAAACGACATAGCATATTGAGCCTTAAAACATCAAAAAACATCACAGTATAGTAAG
>NW_019518892.1:0-370 GCF_002814215.2 Seriola lalandi dorsalis
GGGGGGGGGGTTCAGAGAGCTCTGCCAGCCTGTAGAGTGTGTGTGTGTGTGTGTGTGTGTGTAGTTCCCTTATGCTTTGTTTGGGGTGACCTACAAAAAGCCAGTGCCACATTCTTCTGCCCTCCCTCCCTCTCTTTTCCTTCATGCTATAGACTCCATACAGAGCTCCCAGCCATGATGATTAATTAGAAATGACTCTGATTATCGGATGAATGTTTTCAGCCTTTTCTAAGCCGTTGACAAGGATTAAAAAAACCCAGAAATATTACGATAAAGTGAGAGGAAATGACCAAGTTCTTCTTTATGACTGTGGTTGTGAAGTTTGGGCTCATTGTCCTGCTGTAGGGTGAATTTAGGACCAATCAGACGC
>NW_019518893.1:0-357 GCF_002814215.2 Seriola lalandi dorsalis
GAGGAGGAGGAGGAGGAGGAGGAGGAGGAGGAGGAGGAGAAAGTCTCCAGACATGAGAAGACTTGGTGAAGCTCCAGACTGAAGAGCTGGACTCTGGAGTCTTGCAGCTGGGATCTGGCAGCGCTGCGTCTCACAGCGTTAATGTCTTTCTAAGCACCTTAAATACGCCACTAATGAGTAAAACAGAGCCACATTAAACTTTTATTAGACCAGAGCCACTTAGGAAACTTCCACACATATTTCAGAGGGTCTGGCTGCTGCAGGCTCTTTAAAGCCTCGCCTGTCTCTGATGTCGTGCATCTCCAAAACGAGACAACAGGAAGTTAGAGGGTTTTACCTGCCGGAGGTCACGCGAGC
>NW_019518894.1:0-521 GCF_002814215.2 Seriola lalandi dorsalis
CCTCCACCTCCACCTCCTCCTCTGTCACTTCCTCCTCCACCTCCACCTCCTCCTCTGTCACTTCCTCCTCCACCTCCACCTCCTCTGTCACTTCCTCCTCCACCTCCACCTCCTCTGTTACCCCCTCCACCTCCACCTCTGTTACTTCCTCCTCTTCCATCTCCTCTCTTCCCTCCTCCACCTCCACCTCCTCCTCTTTTACCCCGTCCTCTTCTGTCTCTTCCTCCACCTCCACCTCCTCCTCTGTTACCTCCTCCACTTCTTCTGTCACCTCCTCTCTCTCCTTTCCCTCTGTGGGCACCTCCTCTTCCTCCCTGTCTGCCTGCACCTCCTCCATCACCTCCCCCTGCACCTCTTCCATCTCTCCCTCTGCCTCCTCCACCTCCTCCTCCTCTGCTCCTCCTCGGCCCAGTCCTCCTCCCGACCCCCCTGTTTGTGCCAAGAACATTTCTCTGACAGCGAGTGGAGAGAAGGTCATCCTGTGGACCAGGTACGCCTCCTGCTGCCGAACCTCCTGCTGC
>NW_019518895.1:0-458 GCF_002814215.2 Seriola lalandi dorsalis
GCAGCAGGAGGTTCGGCAGCAGGAGGCGTACCTGGTCCACAGGATGACCTTCTCTCCACTCGCTGTCAGAGAAATGTTCTTGGCACAAACAGGGGGGTCGGGAGGAGGACTGGGCCGAGGAGGAGCAGAGGAGGAGGAGGTGGAGGAGGCAGAGGGAGAGATGGAAGAGGTGCAGGGGGAGGTGATGGAGGAGGTGCAGGCAGACAGGGAGGAAGAGGAGGTGCCCACAGAGGGAAAGGAGAGAGAGGAGGTGACAGAAGAAGTGGAGGAGGTGACAGAAGAAGTGGAGGAGGTAACAGAGGAGGAGGTGGAGGTGGAGGAAGAGACAGAAGAGGACGGGGTAAAAGAGGAGGAGGTGGAGGTGGAGGAGGGAAGAGAGGAGTTGGAAGAGGAGGAAGTAACAGAGGTGGAGGTGGAGGGGGTAACAGAGGAGGTGGAGGAGGAAGTGACAGAGGAGG
>NW_019518896.1:0-334 GCF_002814215.2 Seriola lalandi dorsalis
ACCTCCTCCACTTCTTCTGTCACCTCCTCTCTCTCCTTTCCCTCTGTGGGCACCTCCTCTTCCTCCCTGTCTGCCTGCACCTCCTCCATCACCTCCCCCTGCACCTCTTCCATCTCTCCCTCTGCCTCCTCCACCTCCTCCTCCTCTGCTCCTCCTCGGCCCAGTCCTCCTCCCGACCCCCCTGTTTGTGCCAAGAACATTTCTCTGACAGCGAGTGGAGAGAAGGTCATCCTGTGGACCAGGTACGCCTCCTGCTGCCGAACCTCCTGCTGCTGAACCTCCTGCTGCCGAACCTCCTGCTGCCGAACCTCCTGCTGCCGAACCTCCTGCTGCA
>NW_019518897.1:0-435 GCF_002814215.2 Seriola lalandi dorsalis
GTTAGAGTACGAGTATATTTCCTGGAGGCAGAACAAAGCAACGCAGCCTGTTAAGACTCAAACTCACAAAGGAATCAAAGAAAAATTGTTTGTTCATTATTGACCAGCACTGGGACAAACAGGGCAGAGCTTCACTTCCTGTCACGTCGCATACAGTGGCTCTTCACTCAGAGAGACATGCACTGGTATTTTTCACTACACTTTATATTCAATAACAACTCTAAAGACTGAGCTGAAACACTTTTTTTTCTTTTCCACTCTGCTACTGGAGGGAGTACATTTGATAAAGGTCACAAAACGACCTGCAGCCAAACAGTCTGTCACCTTGTAAAACTTGCAAATGAAAGTAGCCACTGTGTACTGAAGCAAGAAGAAGGCTGCGTTTGTAGATGAAGTGTGTGTGTGTGTGTGTGTGTGTGTGTGTGTGTGTGTGTG
>NW_019518898.1:0-458 GCF_002814215.2 Seriola lalandi dorsalis
AACTTGCAGAATTGCTCACTGTGTTTTGCATACATTATTAAACTGATTTGTATTTTCTTTGAAAACTCTAGGACTGGGTTCTATGCACTCAGTTGCAACTTTATCAGGTACACAGGTATAAACTAATGCAATCCAAAGCAACTGCTCTACAATAAAGTCTACTTTTATGAGGCTTATAATATATGTATTTTTTTTTTAAATAAATAGGGAGGATGCAACAATACAAATACCTCTCAGTACAATGTAGTCCAGTACAACGACACCTTAACTATGACCTTAGTAATAAAGAAGTGATTAAATTTACACATTTTCAGCACTGCCAACAAAATTGGAACATCATAAACTTCAAAAGTTAACGCTACATCCAGTGTCTACGCAACTATAGGCCTTTTTCATAGCAGACATTGTAGGAACACTGTCATTGCAGGAAAAGCACAGGTTTAACTAATGACATTAAC
>NW_019518899.1:0-746 GCF_002814215.2 Seriola lalandi dorsalis
GTTAAAAGTTTTCAACACAGGCAATAAGGAACATGAACTGCTGAGCAATGTTTATTGTAGTTAAGGATAACCACTGGAGAACGGAACCACCAGAAAGCCCCTTGCAATCTGTTCCCTCGTATAAAAGAATACCAATTCTTATTAAAGCCGTAGTGGCACAATGTAACTTTCTACTGAAACCCAGAATGAGGAAACTCTACACTAAGTTTTTATGTGAATTATGAAAAAAATGTTTCAATGTATCTACAATTAGAGAGGAAAATCAGCACTGAATAACACAACTGCCTTGTTATTGAATTATTATTAAATTGTGGTCAATATCAGGCTGATGTATCAGTTTGATTTTTGTGAAGATATACGGTATATTCTGTACAAAGTGTCTCCCTCCATGAGGTCCACGTGATGTTAAAGTACATAAAAAACAAACATAGGTTACCTGAGCGAGAGGTTTGTTCTCATACTGCTTCTCATGCTCAAAGAAAGTGTCCAGGCCGTGTTTCTTCACGATGATCTCTGACTCGTCTGAGAAGAGGACGGCGTCGCCGTCAAACGCCACTCTCAGCTGAGTGTCGCTCAACTGAGTCTCTGTGCTCGGCATAAACATTGTGGCTGCGGCAATTCCTGATGGAGAGGAGATGAATATGTACTAAACAGCTTTATCAACTGTCACTTCACTAGTTAGGATTTTGCAACCAGGACAATAGATTTGTATCTCCTATACATCTGTATACCAAGAGGAGATTAGC
>NW_019518900.1:0-458 GCF_002814215.2 Seriola lalandi dorsalis
GTGTGTGTGTGTGTGTGTGTGTGTGTGTGTGTGTGTGTGTCCTGTCGTCAGTGCTGACACACACAGAACACGGTGCAGGACCAGCACTGGGACCTGAACCAACCACAGGCATTAGCCAGGTGTCTGGAGCGACTGGAAACAGCAGCAGCTCTGCACTCAGACCAGGTTTCATGTGATGTGCTCATTTGTTCTTTTAAACATCCCACAGCACATCACAACAACAACAACAACAACAACAACAACAACAACAACAACAACAACCACAGTGGCCTAGCCCAGCGTTCCTGTTTCACGGTCAGACTCTGTTTATAAAAAGAAAGATGAAAATCGATGCAGCGGCACCAGAGCTCCCTGTCTTTTCTTTATTCCACACATCCTGCTTCTTTGTCAAAACATGAATGTCTACGTTACCCACAATGCACCTGGACCTCTGACAGTCTGGTGGAGATTGAGGTGTG
>NW_019518901.1:0-485 GCF_002814215.2 Seriola lalandi dorsalis
GTAAGTTCTGAGTGTTTTCCCCTGATGTTCAGTGGCAGCGTTTCTCTAATAAATGAAGCTGTTTATTATCAGGTGGTTCTGGTTAATCCAGATCTGGGAGGGTCCAAACAGAACCATAAACCACTTTAATGGAGTCTCTGTGAGTGATCTGGTTCTTCTGGAAAACAAACTGAATGTTTCACTGAGACATTCAGGGTCAACATGTTCATCTGTACATCAGCAGAAACAGTTTGATGCTGTTACCCTTCAGTTGTTGTAGTTGTTGCACAGGGGCAGACAGACAGACAGAGAGAGAGAGACAGAGAGCAAGAGAGAGAGACAGACACACAGAGACAGATAGAGAGAGAGAGAGACAGACACACAGAGACAGATAGAGAGAGAGAGAGACAGACAGACAGAGAGAGAGAGACAGAGAGCAAGAGAGAGAGACAGACACACAGAGACAGATAGAGAGAGAGAGAGAGAGACAGACAGAGAGAGAGAGA
>NW_019518902.1:0-305 GCF_002814215.2 Seriola lalandi dorsalis
GAGAGAGAGACAGACACACAGAGACAGATAGAGAGAGAGAGAGAGAGACAGACAGAGAGAGAGAGACAGAGAGCAAGAGAGAGAGACAGACACACAGAGACAGATAGAGAGAGAGAGAGAGAGACAGACAGAGAGAGAGAGACAGAGAGCAAGAGAGAGAGACAGACACACAGAGACAGATAGAGAGAGAGAGAGAGACAGACAGAGAGAGAGAGAGACAGAGAGCAAGAGAGAGAGACAGACACACAGAGACAGATAGAGAGAGAGAGAGAGAGAGACAGACAGAGAGAGAGAGAGACAGAGAG
>NW_019518903.1:0-447 GCF_002814215.2 Seriola lalandi dorsalis
TGTGTGTGTGTGTGTGTGTGTGTGTGTGTGTGTGTGTGTGTGTGTGTGTGGTTACCCAGCCTGTCGCTCCACTCTGTAAAACCAGCTTTAGTGGTAGATTCATGACTCTCTTAATGGACACTGGGCTCTTAGGTAGTGGAGCAACAGGGTGTGTGTGTTTGTGTGTGTGTGCTTACATACTTGTATTTTATGTGTGTGCAGTAATGGGGATTAAGTGACCCCATGGCTGCTCTCACTCTAAAGCTCCTTTTAAATTTCACAGTTTTCTTATGTTTCCCTCCATATGTGGCTCTGGATCCAACTAATCCACCTCATGTTATTAGGAGCTGGATCAGCAGACCTGCATGTACTGAACGTCTATATGTCAGTGGGTGTGTCTGTGCCTGCATTTGGAGATGGTTCAGGAACTGTTTGCCTGCCAATAAAGACTTATATATATATATATAT
>NW_019518904.1:0-457 GCF_002814215.2 Seriola lalandi dorsalis
AAAAAAAAAAAAAAAAAAAAAAAATGACACCAGTCAGAACGGCAGACATGGGCAAAACGGAGGACTGAAAATAGACTAGTGAAGAAGGAGGACGAGAAGAAAAGTGTGGAGGATGAGAGAGAGAGAGAGAGAGAGGAAAAAGCAGAGAGAGAGAAAGATGAAACCTCCACCACCTACAACCCGACCCACCCCACCACCACCCTACCCGACCCCACCCTCTCTCTGGACGGACTGTCTTTGGTGCTCGAGTCCCAACCTGATTGGACTGGCGATGATTTGTGACTCCACTCAGAGTGCAGTGAAAGCTGAAGCAAGCAGTTGGCCACTGAGCCTCAGTTATGGATTCTCTATCAGGGTTAGAAATAACAGGAGGCCTGGAGAGGAGTGGAGTGGATGTGAGCGAGCGTGAGGCCTGGCATCTATACTGCCAATAAAAGCCTGTTTGTGTGTGTGTGTG
>NW_019518905.1:0-453 GCF_002814215.2 Seriola lalandi dorsalis
CCACAAAACATTTAACCAGTTGTGTTGTGCTGTGTCAAGCGGCTCTTTGGCAAACTTCAGGTGAATTCCTCTGTGCTGTCCACAGCAGGACATCATGCTCCGACTCATGCATCTGTAACACTGTAACCCGGGAAACATGTTTTAACCAAGTTTAAAGTTTAACCAAATGAACTAAACCAGTGATCTGTAAGCGAAAGCAAGTTAGCTTCAACACTGTCATCTAGGTCAACAGGCTGCAATAGTTATACTTACGCCCACTTAGAGTCACAGTTACGCCCACTTAGAGTCACAGTTACGCCCACTTAGAGTTACAGTTACGCCCACTTAGAGTCACAGTTACGCCCACTTAGAGTTACAATTACGCCCACTTAGAGTTACAATTACGCCCACTTAGAGTTACAGTTACGCCCACTTAGAGTTACAATTACGCCCACTTAGAGTTACAATTACGCC
>NW_019518906.1:0-449 GCF_002814215.2 Seriola lalandi dorsalis
AGTTTAACCAAATGAACTAAACCAGTGATCTGTAAGCGAAAGCAAGTTAGCTTCAACACTGTCATCTAGGTCAACAGGCTGCAATAGTTATACTTACGCCCACTTAGAGTCACAGTTACGCCCACTTAGAGTTACAATTACGCCCACTTAGAGTTACAATTACGCCCACTTAGAGTTACAGTTACGCCCACTTAGAGTTACAATTACGCCCACTTAGAGTTACAATTACGCCCACTTAGAGTTACAGTTACGCCCACTTAGAGTCACAGTTACGCCCACTTAGAGTTACAGTTACGCCCACTTCATGTTCATACTCCCTAACAGTTGGCAAAGAGCTGGACGGGGGGAGAGGGACGTCAGGTTAGTACAGAACGCGCATTGGGCCAAAACATGTATTTCGATGTCCGTGGTAAGACATCAAATTTGCATGTCTTCAGATGACAGAAAAA
>NW_019518907.1:0-711 GCF_002814215.2 Seriola lalandi dorsalis
TTTTTTTTTTTTTTCTTTGTTTGTTTTTTAACCGATACATTGTTCTTTAATGAGGCTATCTGCTTACAGTTTGTATGCTTAAGAGCTCCCATTTGTCTTGTGTTGTTAAATCAAAGTCAACATTTTGTGCATCTGCTTCACAGTAAAGCAGTTCAGGGGGCATTATCGCCTCTCTTTGTTTTCTACGAGTAACTGTGAAGTTACTGCAGGAAGTGCATTGAAAACAGCCCAAGCCTCATTAATGAATAATTTCAAAACATGAACTTAGGGGCGTCGTGTAGCGTAGTGGTCTAAGCAGGCGCCCCATGTGTAGAGGCTACAGTCCTCGCTGCAGTTGGCCCCGGTTCGAATCCCGCATCGGACGGCCTTTCACTGCATGTCATTCCCCTCTCTGCCTCCCTGTTTCCTGTCTCTCTCCACTATACTATCAAATAAAGGCATAAAAAGCCCAAAAAATATACTTTTAAAAAAAAAACAAAAACATGAACTTAGTGCTGTGGAGTAGCGAGTGATATAGTAGGGCTGTACTGTAGGACTTGCGTAATAATACTGTGGAAAATCTCAAATATGAATTGTGCAGAGTGTCTTTATATTTGGACTTTATTGTGCCTTTTAAGGTATACTGTGTGTGGGTGCGTGTGTGTGTAAATATACATAAAAACTGCTAACAGGTTTGCTAGCTAGGAAGCACGTGGTTTGTGTCGATATTTC
>NW_019518908.1:0-324 GCF_002814215.2 Seriola lalandi dorsalis
TGGACTCAGTCAGACGAGGCCAATGTTTAATTTGCGCACCAACGCGGGAATCCAACACGGTAGTACAAAATAAAAACAACAGAAAACAAGTTTGTGTTTTAAGTCTTCACAAAAAAAACAAGTTTCTGTCAGTTGTCATCTATGTCATGCAGCTGTGTGTGCTTTCTAGTCAACAACAGAACAATATCCAGTTTCAGGGTCAGCTGGCAGGGAGGCAGGCTCAGGCTCAGGCTCAGGCTCAGGCTCAGGCTCGGCAGCTGGAAGACTGGCTGTTTCCTGTAGTATTTATAGGAAAAGAAAGGTTGCAGTAGTGGCTGCCATGGT
>NW_019518909.1:0-456 GCF_002814215.2 Seriola lalandi dorsalis
CTGCATAAAAAAATGAACATGCAATCCTTAATCTACATTCACCTTGTGAGAGAAATGGTAAAAACAAAAACAAAAAAAGAAAAGAAAAAGAAAAGAGACAGTCACCTTAAAGTCAGCGTCTTCTTTTCTTTCTTTCCCGGCCAGAGTGAATCTGTGCTTCCTCTCAGCTCTCTCTCTCTCTCTCCCTCTGATGGTCTATGCCGGGGCCAGACAGAGAGCCCAGCGGCAGGTAGGTTACAGACAATAGTATTGATTCCATTATTCTGCTCTCTACCTGACTAACACCGACATCTATACAGCTCCTCACCTTTTGTCTCCGCAGGGCTGCCGTCACAAACGCACAGAGCTGCAAATGACAGAAAAATGAAGAAGAGAGAAAAAGCTTGCTTACTTGTGCGTTCACATGCCTGCTTACACACCACGGATGACAGACGACACACACACACACACACACAC
>NW_019518910.1:0-475 GCF_002814215.2 Seriola lalandi dorsalis
AGAGCCCAGCGGCAGGTAGGTTACAGACAATAGTATTGATTCCATTATTCTGCTCTCTACCTGACTAACACCGACATCTATACAGCTCCTCACCTTTTGTCTCCGCAGGGCTGCCGTCACAAACGCACAGAGCTGCAAATGACAGAAAAATGAAGAAGAGAGAAAAAGCTTGCTTACTTGTGCGTTCACATGCCTGCTTACACACCACGGATGACAGACGACACACACACACACACACACACTCACACTCACACTCACACACACAAACACATTTACACACACACACACACACAAACTCGTTTACCCTCTGTGCTGCATTCATGGTCTCCAGTCGTCTCTCTTTGCTTTCATTGTACCTCAAAGTCTCTCCTCTTCCTTTCTCTATCTCTCTTTTACACTCTATAGTCGTCAACCCTCCATCTCCCTCTTTTCCTCTCACGTTTTTCAAGCCTCACGTCTCTACTAGCCCAGTAAC